>NC_079161.1:100758591-101063328 GCF_947563725.1 Argiope bruennichi
ATCGTCCACTGTTAACGTTTCTCTTTTCCTTATCTCACATTCCCTTCTCATTATCTCACAGCTTGAGATTGGGGGTAGGGAAAAACTGGAACCCGTAAAAATACGGGCAGTGACAGTTTTAAGGGAGTTTTTATTTCCGTCTATAGACGGGTCCGCCGTTTTGAAGGGAGAAAAGATTCCGTCTTTTTCCGGGTTTGCCGCTTGGAGAGTTAAGTATATCGTTTTTTAAGTAGTTTATTTTAACCTGTTTTCGACCGATTATTTTTAACGATTCTGTTTATTTTCTTAGTGTTTGATGCATTAAAAATTAAACATTGTTAATGAATCGATCTGCTCATGATGAATCTGAGAAAATTTTGTTGACAAATTCTTGAGAAATTACATAAATTAAGATATATATTCTTTAGTGCCCATAAAGTTTAAACGCTCAGTGACTCTGTTTTCAGCAATCGTATTATAAAAAAATGCTTTGTTTCAGTAAAAAATATTATTATATTAATTGCAGATTCATCCTTTCCACTTTAATTTTAAGCATAAATTCTACGGGAGCTAACAGAAACTTAGAGAGATACATATTACATTATGACTGAAGGCCTTAATAATATTATGAGTGAATTATATGACTATCAAAATTTGAAGTTTTAAAATATTTTGATGAAGAAGTTATTAATATAGGAATTGAATAAAATATTTAATTATTAAAATTTTAACGAACATTTAGATTGGTGAACCGGCTGGTTGCCAAAGGCGGCTAGTATAAAATAAAGTATTGAGACAAACTTAATATTTTGTGCAGCCATTTCCTTCTTTATTTTATAATTAATTTCTTTGAAAATTTCGATAATTCTTGATAATTAACTATAGTTTAATTTTATATACTAATTTTTATACGACTTTCAGCCTTCACTGATAATAACAATATTGTTAAATATTGAGCAAAGCACATTTTACAATATTGTGATGTTTCAGAAATAATAATAGAAATTTATCCTTTAAATTTTATATCTTCTATTCTAAAAAGCACCAAAATATTATTAAATTGTTTAAATTATGAATCTGAAACTTCTGTTAAATTTTAAAGAATTTTTTTCAGAATTTATAAGCTATGAATGTGATTGAATATTTACATTGCAGCTGAAAGATAAATTAAATTTCTTATTCGAAGTATTTTTATAGAATTTATAATGTATGTAACCCAATATTAGAACAGAACAAATTGATTTGTTAAAAATTAAAAAAGTAATTATAATATTAATATTTGCAGTAAGACTTTCAGAATAAGTACGATATTTTCAAATACGGATGTGCGGGAGAAGAAACACTTTTTAAGATCTATACCAAATGCAAATAAAGTTTTGGAAATAAGAATATTAAACAAAACTGCATTCCCTAAAATATCATTTCAATTAAAGGCAAACATAAAAGCATTCATTATAAATGATACCACCAGCAAGCCATCAGCTAAATGGAGAATACTTAAAACAAATTTAATTTCAGAACAACTAAACCTTCATCCCATACTGGACAACAAACAAATGCCTTCCTATGTCAAAATTACCTCAAAAGAAACATTTCATTTTATTCCCGCTGACAAGGCAATTGAAAACACCTCAACTCTCACGTCCCTGGAGACAGTAACACACCCCGATAATTTCATCCCACTACAATAAATCTACTCGGACTTGTAAACCTAAATAATCCTCTAGTCGTTAATTCCACCCCAAAACGGCCTCACGCGAAGCAGTAATAAAATATAATGTTTCATTTAGGGTTCTGAGCCCACCCGACTTATGCAGATTGAGTTGTGCTGTTCTCCTCCTTCATCAGTCGAATTTTACAGCCCGAGGCGACTGTAAATACTGTTTATTTTTGGCGCGCGGTTGACGCTCGCTGGCCAGTGACAGAGCGTGAAATCCGGAGATTTTAATGCCGTTAGACTTTGGGGTGGGGGATTTAATTTATTTCCCCTGTCATTTTTAAGGTAGATTCTTTTTTGTATTGTTTATTTAAGGGCAAGGAGGTTACAGAATTTCAGTAGGAGGTACCGGATGGAGAGAGGGGGTTAAATGTGTGTTTTTGGGTTCGAAGTTAAAGAGGGCGTTGAATTCTTTGATAATTTATTTGGCCATTTTTGGGGAAACCTTTGCAGAGAGCTGCCACACCCTGGTTTCCTGTGTGTTGCTAATAATTTTTGATGTTGATTAGTTTCTGGTATGTGTTTAACTAGCAATGTGATGAAGGTTTCCGTTTTTATTATGTGCTTACGAAACGCATTTATATGGAAATAGAAACGAGGATAATGATTGTTTAGCACGTCTGGTTCATATAGAATATTTTATTTATATACATATATAGAAAGAAATGTACTGTATGACCATTATGTTTACCTGTCTTTGTCAAAGAAATGCACTTGTCTCTCTTTGCACACATATTCATGAATAAAAGAGAAACAAGAGTGCACTATTTCATGTAAGAGTTAACACACAATAGAAATCGTCACACAACTGACAATTGAATAGTTAACAATTATATTATAAACAAGGGAATCTCAATTTAAGGAAAAAAAAACAAAAAAAAAAAAACAAAGAAAATAACCGTTTTTTTCTTTACAGGTCATTGTGGGCCGAGGTGTCCTGGTGGTAAGGTTTCGACTTCGGAACCGGATAGTTTCAGGTTTGAGACCCGATTCCGCTGAAGAACCGTCATGTAATCAGGTCTGGTGCACGTTAAATGCGTCTCGTCCAAACATCATCCAGCTGGTGTGGCGTGGAAGCTTGGAGAGCTGGGTATGAAGCTCAGGTGTCGTCCTCGTCATCTGACTACAGTTCAAAATGACGAGATCCGTCCCAAAATAGCCCTAGTATTGCTTTAAAATGGTACCTTAATATAAATAAATTAAATTTACAGTTCATTATAATATGAGATTTAGGGTCGATATCCGATGTTTATATCTTTATAAATTGTTTTAATTCCTCATCAATAACGAATATAAACCCCACAAAAATGGTGATGGACTGGAATAGGTAAGAATCATATCAGTTGATACATTTTAGATACATACTATGAACTGGAGTCGTAATGCTTTTTAATAGGGAAGAATTTGTACTGATTATGTTATTATTATACTGCTTTCGGTTTCAATTTCGTAAGATCCCATTCCTAACAGAATACATAATCCCTTCCCTTGTATTGACCAACAGACAAATAGCAGGTTTATCATTTCTAAAGAGGGTCAGACATTGAAATAAGCGTTTATATAATATCATGACAACAAATAGATCCCATCCTTGAACGGATATTAAATATTAAAATCGTTTTCCCTCCTTAAATTACTTGGTTTTAATCTAAAATATTGCAACTATGCATAAAGACTTAAAATGTTTTAGAACTCTGATGATATGGAGGACGAAATATAATTATTGTTGATTTTGATTACGATGCGTATGCTAATAATTATTACTATAGAAAATATTTAACCAAATGTTATTTTTAAAACGTTTTCTCATTCCAATTATATTTCTAAATTTCATTCTTTAAAATGAATCTGAAGAAAGTAAATCTTATAGCAAAAAAAATATTTATTTTTCTTCTTTTTAGTATTAAGTTGCACCAGCTTTGAAAAAAGACAGCTGAATGTTTGAAAAAAGATAATTTGTTTTATGAAACGTATTCAATGTAATACCTTGAATACGTTTTTTCCATAGCTGAAAAACACGGATGCTTATATTTGTAAGTGCGTATTCTTGCATTTGTATTTGAATGATCAAGATCATTATTTTGAAAACGGTATCAACATAATGATCTTGATCCTTCAAATAGTTCAAAAAGGATTTCTTGGTAAAATCAAACTAGGTTATGTTAAGCAAGATGTATCGCTATTGTCCCTTGTATATTGAGCATGATGTTTTAATGACAACTATATAAAGTCATCGCAATTTTAAATGATGATCGGAAGCCAGCTACGGATGCGTAATAAAGTGAAACGTTCACACCAACAAATAAATTCTTCGGCATTTGAAAATAAAATTTAACTAGAGGACACATGTATGAACGATATTTGGCTGAGTGAATCTAAATCTTTAAGTTGAATCTTTGTCTCTCAGCTATCAAAGATCAATGGTATACTCTTGAACAAAAAAAAAGTATTCCCGTTTTACTTTTGTTTATGGCATTACTGCTGTTTTCCTTCTTTTGTTAGAACATTATGGGTTATTTCCATGGTATAACCAATGTTTTTAAAGTGGCGTTTATAAGCAGCTGATACATCTGTTAAAAATAATTTGCCATTTTAAACTTTTTCCACCAACTATTAATAAGAAAACTCTTACGTGATAAGTCTTTTCATCATGTTCACTGCGTAACTACAGGCAAATGGAGTCCACCCAGCAGAAGAACAGAATTGCTTATGATCCGCCTTATTTTTAAGGTATTTTCATTAATAACGTTTCATTTTAAAAGAGCCAAAACTCTAGTTCATTTTTAATCATCTTTAGTGCCTTACAGACATTTCCGGTTTTTTAACAAGATGTTTACAAGCATATCTCGTGCTATTCTTTTCGTAACCAAGTGACGGTCTTTGAATAACAGTTATAAGCAGTATACTCATCTGTAAACTATATTCGATGCTTGAAATTTAAATCTTCTTAAATATACATAAAGATAATCCATCTCATTAGCCTTTTCTTCTAACCCCAATAAGAAAAGTCTTGCATAACAAAAAGATAGGCACTTATGAAAAACCTTTTTTAAAGATATTTAACTCTATCAATATGGAACAGCCCCAGACGCCTGTTCACCGAAGCTATGGTAACCTTCTGAAATGTGAAGATATGGTACCTAATTCACCCCCCCCCTCACACACACACACGGTAACTGGGATTATTTAAATACCCGTGGTGCGAGCTTTGTTAGTAAGAGATGCTCATCCGAATTGGTTTGGGTGGGCAGGGAGGTTTTCCAAAAACATTCAAAGGATATCCGAGTATACATTTGTTTAATATCAAACGTCTAAACTGGGTCCTCTTTTGTATATAAATCCCTGAAGATCATTTATTATCATTGCGATTTTTGACAGGGAATGGGGACATTTTTCTTATATTTGAAAGAAAAATTCTTGCGTTTAAGTATTCAGAGATACTTGAAATAAAATGATTTTTGAAATGAAAAGTTAATTAAACAACTAGTTGACAACCATTGTAATCATATTAAAATAGCAACTACTTGCCTTAATTTTATTTTCTATTCATTTTAACTTCTTGCCATCTTCTTTGCTGCCATCACAATCATTTCCGATCTTTGGTGTGATTTTTACCAGCGACTATTTAACTGATTTCCTGGAAATTATGCATTGGTATTTTAATAACATTTTTAAGCCTTTAATTCATTAATACATCATTTTTATCTCAAAAACCTGACATTCTTTTGTAATTTTTTTCCTATTTTTAGCACCTAGGCCATCAACTTCTCTTTCTATCCACAATATAAAAAGTCTTCTAGCACTAAACTGGAACCACTTTTTGCCTTCAAGTTTGCCTTAAGTCTCGGTCCCTTTTATTAATGTCGACAAAAACACTAATATGCTTCCTCATTTTGATATGAGGAATTTAAATCCTTCTGCAGCTTGTGTATACACATACCTCATTCTGATTCCCTGGTAACTATATTGCAATCCCTAAACAGTATACACTACTTGTGGATATATTTATAAAATGCAATAATAATATGCCCTAATGTTAAAAGTAAGAATGATTTCAACTAAATCCAAAAGGGCGAAATGATCTAATGTCAAAGGTGAAAAATGATTTCAACTAAATTCAAAAGTACGAAATGATCTAAAGTCAAAAGTTATGTTCTAATGTCAAAAGCGCATTTATATCTAATGTCAAAAGTTCGAAACTATTTCAGCTTTACTTGTAATTGCAAGCTCATTGTCTAAACAACAGAAAAATGGGTTCCTTAGACAAAAAAAAGAGAGTCACTTGTGAGTGGTATTTGTTTTTAAGAGTCATATTAATTAGTGGTTCGTTTTCAAAGAGCCGCCAGCCCCAATAACCACCCTTCGTTTTCTAATCCCTTTTGCTGCCTTCCCAAGAAAGACTTGGCAGCCGAGTAATCCCGTTACTTCACTTCAATTGAATTAACTTAGTGCACGTTGCCATCCACCAAGATTAACTCTATTGTGGAGCGCGCTTTTACCAGACAACACGCTCGTTACTGTGAATAAAGCAAGAGCCGTCGTCCGTGAATCTCCGTTCGGAATGGAGACGGGTAATTCCTCCTCCGAGTTAAATCGCATTAGGACGATGCCCTGTAGATATTTAAGTAGTATTAATTGCTCGCAGACTTTTACGAGTTGTCATTCCAAATCGTTCGAGACCCTGCCGGAGGGGTGATAAATTGTCTTGAAGGAGGTATTTGGGGAAATGTTTATGACTGAATTTCATTGGGGGTACAAATGAGAAGAGGTAGTATAAGAAAAAAATGGAAAAGCTTTTAGAGGAATGGAAATATACAGCAACTAGCCAAACAAAAGCTTAAAATTGGCTTAAAAACGACTATTTTGAGGTAGGACTGTCTTAAAATTAACTCAATATCTTTGATAACAATATCGGGGACGCGGTTTCGGAACCAGAGGGATTTAGGTTCAAGATTAGATTCCGTCGAAGAACGATCGTGCAAGCGGATCTAGTGCGCTTTAAGTCCATTTGGGCCAATCGCTGGTGTGGAGAAGTTTGGAGAGGAGGTGACAGCTCAGGTGTCGTTCTCGTCATCTGACCGCTGTTCAAAAGTACGAGGTCCATCCCCAAATACCCTCAGTATAGTTTTAGAAAACGAGACGTTAATATAACTAAAATTTGATAACAACATCATAAAATGATTTCTTATTTTTGGTTTTATTTTCAGGATTTTCAAGGTGAGAATTTTCAATCTTGTGTCACTTAAAAAATATAGATTCTTGTAAAAGGATGTTTGAATACACGAAAATACATAAAAACGAAAATTGGAATTTTATATAATCTTTTAAATAATATCATTATAGAAAATTATTAGAACAAAACAATTACATGAATTATTTTATTCATATATGAGTAAAATGTTATAGTCACAGCAGCTAGGAATACAAGGGTGAGAAAAGAATCTTCATAATTCTATAAAAATGTCTTGAATAACCCTAAGCGTTTATATAATTTCCACATAAATATGGGAACGGATATATATATATTTTTGTTTGATAAGATTTGAGAGAAGACATGATTTAAAACACAAACTCAGAAGTACTACTTATCGGGGTGTGGATAATGGTCCTATTTGGTATAATGTGCACCATGGGCCATTGCATACACGGAACAAGGAAGCAATTGCACATTATTCTCATAAAGGAGTAATTTATAATGAAACGTCTCAAAGCAATTAATCAGAGAATTAGTTATGACCGATTTAACATTTCGAATATATAATATCTAGCAAAACAGCAACGAAATCAAACCATGTCTATTGTTTTTCAAGAATTTAGAAATTAAAGAAAGCCATTAACAATCGAGACACTTTGGCGTTTACAATGAGTTATATTTATATGGTTAAAAAGTGAAGAAATGTTTTTTGAACGGAAAATGTAAAACTGAAATATAAAAAAATATTTGTCCTATTTTCATTCTTTAAGATCTTAAGTCGTTCTCGACAGCCAGTGAATATTTAGGTAATTATTTTCTCATTTTAGAAACAAACATAGACTCATATATGGCTAAAAAGTAATATGATTTAAATATCTAAGTGATTTAGAAAATCTACTAAGTGATTAGAAATATCAAAATATATGGTATCTTAGGGAAAGTGAAACACAATAATAGTTGTTACAGCAACTATTCCAATCCGTTACCAAAGGTAAGAATCTTACTCTACTACACTTCAAAGATTTTTTTTAAAATAAGCATTTAAAATTATAACTGTCATTTGATAATTTTTCGCCCTTCGACAAATTTTTAAATTTTATTTCCTGGCATCCTTCATTCCCGACTTTCAGTATATTGATTTGCAGTCAGACTTTGCTTATCGAATGATTGGTTTTCAAAGTTTATGGAATTTCTGCATCACTCGTTGTTACAGAAACTATTCCGATCCGTTACCAAAGGTAAGAATCTTACTCTACTACACTTCAAAGATTTTTTTAAAAATAAGCCTTTAAAATTATAACTGTCATTTGATAATTTTTCGCCTTTCGACAAATTTTTAAATTTTATTTCCTGGCATCCTTCATTCCCGACTTTCAGTATATTGATTTGCAGTCAGACTTTGCTTATCGAATGATTGGTTTTCAAAGTTTATGGAATTTCTGCATCACTCGTTGTTACAGAAACTATTCCGATCCGTTACCAAAGGTAAGAATCTTACTCTACTACACTTCAAAGATTTTTTTAAAATAAGCATTTAAAATTATAACTGTCATTTGATAATTTTTCGCCCTTCGACAAATTTTTAAATTTTATTTCCTGGCATCCTTTATTCCCGACTTTCAGTATATTGATTTGCAGTCAGACTTTGCTTATCGAATGATTGGTTTTCAAAGTTTATTGAATTTCTGCATCACTCGTTGTTACAGAAACTATTCCGATCCGTTACCAAAGGTAAGAATCTTACTCTACTACACTTCAAAGATTTTTTTAAAATAAGCATTTAAAATTATAACTGTCATTTGATAATTTTTCGCCCTTCGACAAATTTTTAAATTTTATTTCCTGGCATCCTTTATTCCCGACTTTCAGTATATTGATTTGCAGTCAGACTTTGCTTATCGAATGATTGGTTTTCAAAGTTTATGCAATTTCTGCATCACTCGTTGTTACAGAAACTATTCCGATCCGTTACCAAAGGTAAGAATCTTACTCTACTACACTTCAAAGATTTTTTTAAAATAAGCCTTTAAAATTATAACTGTCATTTAATAATTTTTCGCCTTTCGACAAATTTTTAAATTTTATTTCCTGGCATCCTTCATTCCCGACTTTCAGTATATTGATTTGCAGTCAGACTTTGCTTATCGAATGATTGGTTTTCAAAGTTTATGGAATTTCTGCATCACTTGTATTTCAAAACAGATAAAATATTATAGAAATAAATAATTTTAATCTTATAAAAAATGCAATACACAACTGGTAAAAATCAATTAAGAAAATTATATGTTAAAAAGTCTTGAAACAGTAAATGTGTAACAACTTGCACATTTTATTAAAATCAACTTTAACTGGAGAAATTATTTCATTATATGGATTTTAACATAGGTATCTTAACTACTCACATTATTTAGTTTTCCAAAATAACTTATTCTGAGACTCCGCAGACCATTTCAGGAAATAAATGTAACGGAATTTTCGAGATCTGGAGAACCATTAGTTAAAAACACATTTGGTGCTCTAAAACGGAAACCGAAATTAAGTTAAAGTCCCAAAATGTCTGTTTATAATCAAAATTCACATAAAATGTTTTCCTTTAGCGCCGTATAATTTCATTACGGAGGCAGGAAAAAAATGGTCATTTTAAAATTTGATGAAGACTGCACGGTCTTAAAGAATTCCTGAGACAAGTTTATTTCAGTTACGCCAGAAATAAAATTCCACTGTTTTCAGAATTCCATACTCATGGATTTGTAAAATTTGAATTTATTATCCACTTTTTAGAAGTTGCCTAAGAATTCTCTTAATGGATTTAATAATTTTTGATATAACTTATTTTGGAAAATAATAATATATGGCTCTTATTTTCTTTTATTACTCATAATGGTTTCTTTGGTAAATGGAAATAATTTTAAAAAAATTTAAACTGAGATTCAGATTATATAAATTAAGGAAATATATTTGAAATAGAAGGGAATATTTAGTATATCTGCTTATAAAATGGCAGAGATTCGTTACCATTCTTCTTAATTGAGGATGGTTTAGAAACTTCTTATAGAATATGTGGGCCAATAACTGCCACTACTTGACATTAGGAGATAATTCAGGTTGACCATGAAATATATATATATTTTTAGAAGTTATATATCACCAAAATAAATGAGTGGAATAAAGCCAAGTTTCTCATATAGGCTGTGGAAGACGCGGGGAGGTGAATTCTGAGTTTAAACTAAAAGTATACATAACTCTCCTATAGAAGAGACTTTAGAATTGTTGCAACGAAAAGGCTTTTATAATAACAATGAAAGCTCGAAAAATAAATTATGCAAAATTTTGTCAATGCTTAAGTAATAAAATTATACACAGAAAAACGAATGATTGAAATTAAAAATTTGAAATTCAGAATAAAAAAAAAAAAAAAAAAAACTTTTAATTTTTGAATATTAGGGATCCCTGGAGAATGTGCCACATTTTCAAATGTGCAGATCTTTTTATAATTTATATCAACCAGTATATGAGGCTCTCTATCTTTGCTATTAAAAACTATTCCCTTAGATGAATGTAACAGATTTAAATGTAATGCACGCATATCAAATTCAAATAAATAAATCAAGAATTTTACTCTTATTGCTAACTTGTAGCAACGTCACTTCGACTCTATAAAGGAAATGAGTGCCATTGCTGTACGTATATGCGAAGAAAATTAGCATCATTTACTTGTCTCGAATTTTTCAATAATTATGAAACAACATTTATCTCCAATCAAAAACTTTTTTTTTTTTTTTGCAGAATTGGACACTATGCTTTTTATGGCATGTACATGAAATGTAATGTCATTCCGTTGATTGGCTTTACCTGCCTCCAAACAAAGAAAACTATTTTATGGCATCTATATACATGTGGGCTAAAAATAGTTGGGAAAGTTAAACAGAAGATATTTGAAACTAAGTTACGGAATTTTGAATGGTTTTATCAGAATAGCTTTCAATCTATATTTTCTTTAATTAAATGTTTACCTATACTAGAATTCCTCTCTAAAGTTTTTCTTATCACACTAAAAATTCAATGTCCGCACTCAATTTCGACAATTGTTTATATCTGTCACGTTACTATCCATTTAACTGGCATTTTGCATTTGGTAATTATTTGGGTGGCGAATCCGTTTCTTTTCCTTCCTTTCATCGCCTTTTTTTTTCTCTTTATTGTTTGGTTCTAAATCTGTTTTCATTGATTTATATGTATGCGGTTGTTTACATTTACATTCATTGTATAATAAGAATCGCATAGGCGTTTTACACATTTTTACAAATAATTAATAAATGACATGCGATGCAGTTATTTTATGTAGTTTTCTAATATTTCCTCAAAGGTAGGAATATACATTTCTTCTCAACTACTGCCACTTATTTTTAATCTTTACGAATTCAGAATCAGTGGTTTATAGTTAAAAGCGAATCATATTTGCAATTGAGCTTTCTTTGAAGTATTTCTGACCATATAGAAGAATTGGGTTCATATCGGCTAATGGCGCCAAGTTGTAACTTTTTAAGACGATAAGTTGCCAAATGTGCTAATTCTTTCCTTTACCCCTTAACTGTTTTATTTTCTTTACTATCTAGTAAGATAATAAGATAATAACACCTTCTATTTTGGGAATATTTTCTTATTTTGATTCAAATGGAAACCCATTGAAAATTTCACTTATCTATGTATTCCAAGTAATTTTAAAATTGAATTATAATTGTTATGAATAATTTATTTTTTGCTTACAACTATCAAAATTCGATAAATCGATACACGTATGGCATATGGGCAAAACAGTTAAAAGGTTAAATTTCTATATTAGTTAATAAGGCGAATTTTGAGACTAGAATGTTTTTCTCCTCGGCAAAATCAAATTACGGATTCTCCTATTTTAGAGTGTTTTTGGTTATCTTTAAGTCCTTCTTACCGCTTGTTTTGCTTAGTGATGTTTTGCCGATGGTCCAAACTGAACATAAGACATCTAAACTCGTAGATATTGATGTGAATTATTTGGCACTGTTTTAAATTACTGTCTAAACTCAATGTTATAAAGAAGCTCGCTGTAATAGGTAAATGAATTCAATAATGTACCCTTCTGGGAAGTTTTATGAAAATTACACAATCTAGTTGCATATTATTGTTAACACATTCGAGGTGTATATTTGCTTCAGAATTCATTTTCATTGTAATGCAAAATGACATGAATTCAATAGCATCTAATCACTCAGTTCCAATTTATTGTAAAGAATAAAAGTCTGTTCATTTTTTCAGATAATTTATATGTTTAGTTTTTTGTCCATGTTTATATTTCGACTTAGAGTCAATGTTTAGCTGCGCATACTAGTCAATAGTTCGCTCCGTCTTAATTTCGATGTATCATATTAATAGAACATTTTCTCCATCTCTAGAATAGTTGAGAGTTTTCGTTTAAGTAATCCTCACATACCAGACAAATTACGAAATATTTAATTTTTAAATAATTATTTACTGGCTATGTAGGTATATTTTTGTATATTTTTATTATATTATATTGTATATTTTTTCCCTGTGTACGGTTTAGTACATAAGTTGTAATATTAAAAGATCAAAATTGTTCATCACCCTAATCTTTGCTGCCTTCACTCATTATTTAAGTAGTTTCTCTACCATCCCCTTTTACATCATTACATGAGTGCTAAATAATGGTGAAAAAAACCTCATTGGGCGGTTGAAAGAAAAGATATACATGTGCCCGTTTCTTTGTCAAATTTCCCGATTTAAGAAGATGTTTGAGATTTCATTTAGCCTAAAAACTAAGTTGCTTTAACAATTAATATTAATATCTTTTTTTAGAAATTGCAAGTGTTTTAACACGGATTTTATACTTAAATCGATATTTTAAGACCTTGATATTTCGTTTTACTTTTTGAAATCCGAAGTATACAAAATAAGGTTTTTCAAGCTAAGGTGAAGTATTTCCAACTTGAAGAATCTGATCATTTCAGACATTGTGAAATTCTTAAAACTCTTTTCTGGTTTGTCTGGAAATTCAGCAAGACCAAAAATGAATTAAGCTAAATAAAGAAAGTTTAATATTGAGATCTCGCAAATTTGGGACAAAATCTATCAGTTCATCCATCCACAAATATAAGAAAATGATTTCTTAAAAACACAGTGAACTAAGTAAATATAAATTTTGGAAATATATAAATTTAGAATGAAGTTCCTCAAATGAATGAACTTTTATATTATCTCTATAGATTAGTATTCGAATACGATAGCTTGAAAATGGAATTAAATTAGATAAATGAATTTTAATATTTTGTCTTTACGATTTGTTAACAAAATTATAGATATACCTCACATGTATGATTCTTTCGGTCGAAAGGAAGAAGTCAAAAATATATGTTCATCTTTCTTTATTGTACAACGAATCTAAACACAAAACACGTCATATTGTAGAAAGTACACAAGAAAGTGGAAGGCAGACACTCCTACTGTTTGCATTTCCTTTTCACCTCCCCCCCACCCCTAGCGTCGCTGATATCTGATATTCGTTTCGAATGACAAGAAAATTCTTCTTCTGTATCAAGAACTCTTTTCAGATGTAAGAAGAGGAAACTATTTCAGAGGTCCAATGAAATTCAAAAGGCATTTTTCGATTTTTCTTCAGTCGAAATATTTCCGCTGAATAAGAGAGGGAATGGGGATTTTTTCTTTTTTTCGTTTGAAATATACCCTTCATTCAAACTATTCTATTCGAGCCCAGGATGTTTTCGATTCGAAAATGCGAATGTCTTTTGATGGAAACTGTAGACCCAATGGAATTTATGCATGTTAGTTTAGTATTATTAGATCGGATTCGTCATTTGTGCATAAAATAATAAGCTATTCAGTAGTTTGTAGATACACTTGCAATAACTTTTATAGAATTCGGATTTTTATTTTCTATATTTTTGTTTATGCCACAATGTTTATTTTATATTTTGTATTTTCCATTTCGTCTTGTTAAATTCGTTAAAATTATTCGTTTAAAACGCATAATTCTTTTTCGTTTTCATGACATTCCTTCAACTTTTGTAATTCATATTATTTTTCATTCACTTTTGCATTCCTTTTTGAATTCAAAATATTCTCTTTGCTTAAAGTTTGCGCCAAAATGTTTTCAGGCGACAGTGGACCCTAATTGGCACTTATGCAAATTATTCATTTAGAGGTATGAAATTTTTAACCAAATATATTTAAATATAAATATGTCAATTTCTTTTAAAACTTTTTGAAACGAAAAAAAAAAAAAAATTTAAAAAAAAAAAAAAAAAAAAAAAAAACTGTACAATTTTTTAAAAAATTAAAAATATTCCAGAATTTATTTTTAATTTTTTCCTTTATTTTTTTTCTTTAATACACTATATAAATAATTTATTTGGAGCAAAATTAAGTATGATTTTGTAATTCCAATTAAATCCTAATGTTTTAGAAATACTTTTATGCACACGTATCGATATTTCATAGGAATTTTATGTTTTTCTGAACGAAAATTGACTTTTAATATCTAAAAAAATTCGAAATATAAAATGCAATCCTTGTTTTCTATTAATTTTTAACAAATATTTATTATCCATTCTATCAAATTTCTTCAAACATTAAGACACCGGGAACATTTCAAAGATATTGTCGTGTAGATAAACCGTATGTTGACTTAAGCCAAAGATAATACTCGTTTATCTGATCTTGAGAATTTATTCAAGGAACTAAATCTTACATCTGATTTTATCTACAAGACGAGATGACTCGAATCTTCCAGATTTAGAAAGATACGGAAATTATATGAGCATTCTAGAACAAACGAGAAATAAGAGAACGTAATCAATAACAAAACAATTTCTAAGCAACTTGCCTGCAGTCCGAACTTGCGAATTGTCTTTTCAGTTCACAGCATTCTCTCACTGAGCCATTCGGCTCGCACCAAGTTAGAACAAGTTTCGTTATAATATTTCAATCTAATTACAATATCATTTTGAGAAAAAATAATTAAGATGCACTTTTTCTCCTTTAGGACCCTTCAAATATTTATTTTATTGAATAATATATTTTATAACACTATTTTTGTTGAATATAAACATATATTTTGGTAATAAAACAATAAAAATAAAATTTCATCCTTTTCCATCTATTCCACTGTCCCCTAAAAAAAGAGCCTTAAAGAAAAATCTGGCAAATGCGGACGAGTTCCTTTTTGCATTCGAATAGTTGGTCATAAGCACGAAATTCGCAAATACGAACTTCCAGCGTTTGAGGAACAATGAAGCAAAATTTAGAAATTGGGTTTGAGACTTCGATATCTCATTCTAGGTCAAAATTGAATTCTCAACTTACGATGCACAAAAAATTATACTAATTCGAAAATTTGTGAATCAGAAAAAATGTGCTTTACCAAAATAATTCAACATAAAGGGTTTGCACTGGAATTGGGAGATATTATTTTCTCAGTCCATGCCATCTGCCAACATAACTCGTCTGGGAAATTTATCTTAATTTAAAAGATGTATTCTCAGAATTACATTTCGGCAATCATTCACGTAGACGTTGAGTGCTGTACTTCCGATAACGCATTTTCTAACCTTTCTCTTCTTTCAAATATATATTACGTTTGAGACCTCATTCTTCTGCAAAAAAAGCGATTTGTCTGATTATGTTCTCACCTTTCTGTCTGAGACCATTTGTATCACTCTGTAAAATTCCTAGGGAAAAGGGTTTGACAAAGATCACATATATCTATATCATACAGGATAGAAACTTCACGGAATTGGAAGTGAGAGATATATATGGTTTTAAAGATTTGAAATAAATAATTTATAGTTGATTTCGCTAAAAACTTCACTAAAAATTATTCTTTATAATGAAACTAAAATTTGATAAATGAAGCCTTCAATGACTCTTTGTATTTTTTTAAAAATTCTATTTATTAAGCTATATAAATAAAAATTTCGAAATTTAGATTTTAGAAAAAAGTTTTCAGGGATGCATTAAAATATTATATAATTAAGTTTTAATAATGCTGAACAACATCGATGCACTTATTATCTGAATTCATAACCAATATCGATTTATGTAACAGAAAATGAGGCTTCAAATCATTGAGAGAAATGGCAATATAAAAGATATGCGATCATGATAAAGGATGGTTTATACAAGAGTAAAAAATTCTCTAATGTTATCTTAAGATAAAGATGTAAGAAAAAAAGATTTTTTTTTATTGCTTTTCAGAGTTAATTCAAATCACTTGATTCGTTCCAATTAAGCCATGCCAATTTAATTACAGAATCTATTGTTTCACAAGTCACCTTAAAACAGCACAAATTTGAATATTAGATGGCTTAATAAATGTTAGGTGAATATTAAGTGTGTTTGAGGAGTTAATGCTTTTCATGTGACTGCGGCATAAAGGAATGTAATTTCATTTTCCACTTTTATACAGTCGAAGCGACAATGGAAATACACTTTGAGAATAGAATCATATGCACTTTCATATCAGTTAAACAAAACCACTATAACAAAGAAGAATATAAATTCTTATTTTTATTTCATTAAGTCTACTCAAACTCTAAAGGAATTTGTATAGCTGAAAAAAAAATAATGGCTTTTTCTACATTTTTTCCAAAACTGTCATTCGCTTATACGATTATTTACCCACTAATCTCACCTTTTTTTGGTTGACTGAAACAAAAAAAATAGCTATAATCATAAGTTATATTGTATTTATTGACATAATTCATAATTTCCGAAAACAGTTCCACAATATGAATCAAACGCATCCACCCACGTCACTGATTCGGATTGAAATTGATGAAGTGAAATGGCACTCGGAACCTTAACTGACCTTCAAAGTAACTGGCTGCTATATTTGTCTGCCTCCTTCTTCAATAAAACTAATTTTTAGCTTCATTTTTTCCCTGAAGCCTTCACAAACACGCTCCTGAAGCCCATCGGGTCACTGGGCTTTCATACGCGATATAAACCATAACTTGGAAGAAAACTTTACCTTAACTCTGGACCAATCTTTGAACGGAGCAGCAGGAAAAAAAGTGGTTCTGATACTTTCCACGGAACAGTTCCAGACGTTCTTTCTATTGCAGTTTGCTACAGTTTCATTGGCTTTTTTTTACGCCAATAGATTTTTTTTTGCCTGGTTTTTTTTCCTTCGCTTGCCAGTCTTACTTTCTTCGTATTTTTCTATCTACTGTTCGATGGGGAAAAGTAGTTGGAGAGGGTTGGAAAAAGAGAAAATTCGGCCGCATCTATATTTAGTGCTTGCAGCTTTCTTCCTCTGTAAGGTCATATCGGGAACGGATGATTGGATTATTGCACTTTCCATGTATGGGAAAATATACATTCATTCAAGGAATTTGAAACATTACTGATGTATTCCGAAAAGAAAACAAACAAATTGCAGCTTTATTTTCACTGTAATGAGTGATTTCTAAAGTTAAAATCACGTTTTATGGTGGAAACAAAGCCATATTTATTGAAGCCTGTAACCAAATTTTGACATCATTTGCATACAAATAATTAGATTTACTGTAAAATTAAACCTCATTGGACACTTTTACATTTAAATGTGCGACGGAATATGTTTCTGGAATTTATGAATCTCTTGTCCGGAAACAAAGACATTTCCACCAGCCAGAATATTGTCTTAAATCAAACAAAAAATTATAATAAATGCATACATTAAACCCAGAAGAAGTTATTCCATCTCATATTCTCATGAGACAGCGTAGCAACTGAGATATTAAATTAAAAATTTTTCATTTTCCAGAATTAATTCTTCTTCCCTTTCTTGTCTAATTATCTCATGTATTATGAGATTATAATACATGAGATGCGCATTATCTCATGTGTAGGTAAGTAATTTGATCGGAGAAATGGAATAGACGAAACATAATAACTAAATTATATTTAAAAATACTATCAGTATCAGCGAAATAGATGTAGAAATATGCATATAAGCAAAATTTTATAAATGATTTCAAATGGTTTTAGATGAATTCAATAAAATGATTTTGATAAATAGTGATAATTAGATTATTAGATGAATACAGATTATTTATTTTGTACTTTGTCTTTCTTCTATTTAGAAGTGAGCTATTGTTTTCATCAAGTGAACATTTACAATTACTTATAAGCAAATATATATTTCATTATATAATATAAAGGCTTAAAAGCTTACATCAAGCGTTTTTCTTGTAAAATTGTGAGGCATATTAATTAAATATGCATTTAGTAGATGAATGTTTTTCGATAGATAAGATTTCATAACATTTCTTCTTTCTACCAAAGCTATGTTTGTGACTCCAGGTAAGTAAAGAAGTTGTGTAAGTTACTCGAGGTATTATTAAAACTAAAACTAAAACTAATAGAATAACCAGAAGTCTTAAGTAGCACACTTCAGTTTTACTTCTTTTACACTCAATTGATTCCTTTCCGAAAGAGAACTCATTTATTCCAACGCATCAATACGCTTATCAGGAAGGGAGCGAAGTTTTCATTTAAAAATTACGAAGTCAGCGCGATGAAATAAACTTTTTCTCCTATTCAGTTCCACTGCAATCAAAGGAAGCACTCTAAAAATTATACTGACTCCATAAATATATCGTCAGAGTCATCCCCACTGAATGAAGTGTAATTTCCATCTTTTTCTGAGCCCATCACCGAAAAATCGAACGCTCCTTTGCTTCCTCCTTTCACCCCCTCCCCCTCTTATATCTGATTACATTTTTCCTTTACTTTTAGTTTCAAAGTAAAGAGTGAAAGCTTCATTCGAAGTCTCCCCTTCCTCGCAACAATCGATGATTTTAAGCGCAGTCAATCATCATCAATATCAAAGAGCTCAATATCATCTGCGTCTCCCTCCTCCCAAAACGATAATAAGAAGGGTATGCATCCTCTCCTCCCCACGCAGAAGACAATACGCTACACAAGTAACAAAGTAAGGTGCACAGACATCCCCTTTACCTGATTGGAGACATGCTTATCTAGTTTTCGTTCCAAAAGGTGCATTCGAGTGTTCGATAACACCCTTCGCTTTTGTGGTGCACCTCCTCGATATAGTGCGAAGGGGGGGGGGAGGTGTCGTGATATTCTGCAGACGATAAGGACGTCCTTTCGGTATATAAAAGTGATTTATGCTACGCCCCGATACCAAGCATATACGTCAACCTTAATAGGGTTCTCTGCTCTGAGTTATAGGCGGCTTAACACAAAGGGACATTGAGAGGAGTTCGCAGTGACGTTGAGAGGACGTTCCAGGACGTCTCCGGGAGGTGTCAGAGGTGTAAAATACGAACATTCCAGTTTGTGGGTCGTCTGTTAGACGGTGCTGCATTCAGGCTAATTATTTGGGAGGAAATTGTCTCTTTTTACGAGCCATAATGATCCTTAATGTTCCTTCTGCCTTCCGATTCGGAGAGTAAGTGCTTTAATGAGCGGTTAACCTGTTATAAAGGCACCTGTTACTTGGCAACACGGGACATTTTTATAAAATATCTGGAAAGTTTAATGAAATGAATATAGTTTTATTATGAGATGATACATATACAGCTTAATTTGTTAAAAATCTCAGTGGATCTCGTTTGCAAATTTTTCAGTTCAGAAAACCGTAAAATGTTCCTAGGAATGGGCGTGTAAAAGTTTTGGAAATGTATAAATATTTATCGATTGGTTACCAAAAGTAAGAAGTCAATACAAATTGCAATAAGTGGCAATTAGGATCCAACCATCATTTTCTTTTTTTCATATTCATAGGATGTTAAAATCGTAAAACAATATCTGCATATATTACATCAATAAATCTCATTTAAAAAATCTATTTATTATTTTAAGCATGTATGGCATAACTATAAGGAATTAAAGATATCTTCAGGCATTTAAAAATTATCTTTAAAAAATTCTGCAATGGATCCTTTAAACGCAATACTGAATACTAGTTGCAATACCTATAGTTTTCTGGTTTGAGATGATTTTCATGTTTTTTGCAAATGAAATGTTGACTATTTAAATATCGCATAGTGTTCTTTAAAGTGTTTCTTATGCATCAATACTTTTGAGAAAAAGTTTAGTGTTCTGATATAAAAATAATATTTATAGCAAAGACAAAAGATATCACATGTAAATAAGTTGCCGAAAGTTACTAAGTATGATCGTCATACACAAGATAGTAAATATGTATTTAATATCAATAGTCAATACATTTAATAATACTATATATAATTTATAAATATTTTAATGTAAACATTTTTATACAAAATATTATCAAAATTATTGAATCATTAGAAATTTAATTTTTAATAAAAAAGAAGAAATGTGTTTCAACATAGAATTTTGACCCTTTATTTACTGATGGTACTTAAAAGTAGCATTTAAATCTGGCTGATATCTTCGTAATATCTATTTTTTTCTGATCGTATTCGAAAGAACACGGAGATTGTAACCGAGATAACAAATATTTAATATAAGCTAAAAGTAGAAATTAAAAATATTTTATTAGTAATAAATTAATTAAGATATTTTTGATTAATTAGAATTGTTTTCCTTGGATTTCCTGGGATTATTCTGCAAGGAAAATTAACTATTAGCGCAAAAATAAAATTGAAAAATGGTAATTGTTAAATAAAGGGTTAATTTCTCACATTTTCTGGGAAAATTATGAATATTCCCAAACGATATCTTAAAACACCAGTAAAAAACGTTAATTTTCTTAATTTACTTTAAATTAGGCTAATATAAATAGTTATGTTAATTTTTTTCAATAAATTATAAGAAATTATAAAAATTTTGTAATTTATTTTCAGTAGGTTATAAAGACTTTAGTAAAATCTTTTATGCGCTTCATAGTAATTGTGCGCAAAACTTGAAGAAACATCCATCATATTTTTATTGGATATAAAATTCTGAGTATGCTTTATTTATATAGTTTAATGACAATCTTTATCATATTCAATCATTTTTTGATTTTTAATAAAAAGTGACATCAAATATATTATAAATATATGCAAAACGCTAACTTTCGTGTTACAGAAATCAGTCATATTATACAGGTTAAATTAAAACCTTTACTGCGGCATTTATCCCTTAAATATTGATCATAGACATATACTGTACATAACAAAGTTGCATAAAAAAAGGTGTAAAATGTTAAGAAATTGATTAAAATTTTCAGGGGATTCAGCTTCAAAAAATTCAAAATTTAAACTTTTATACCGACCCCGTACAAAAAAAAATTACCAGGGAGTAAAACGTGCCCCATCCTCTAATAATTTTATGTACAAAATTTCAGTAATTTATCACAAAAAGTCTTTAATATATGAAATTACATAAATGCTGACTTAAACCATTTTTCGATGCCTGAAGATGGATTCGCAAAGAGGACAAATCAAATCGGATGCTCGTGTTTTAGGGGTCATACACAAATAAATAAAGAAAGTAATGATTGAATAAATAAATAATAATTTTGCTATTTATTGATTCAAAAGTATTTCAAATTTGTTGAAATAATAACTTAAAGGAAATATTGCATAAGTTTATTTGTATGTTCATTGACTATGCTATTTTTGAGTTATATTCTGTAAATCATGATATAAAATTTTAAAGTATTTTCAGGAAGCATAAATTTTAAAATGTGGATTTAAAAGTAAAGATATGAAGCATATTTTATTTCCTTATGATGCATTCCTGCGTCGCTTCATCTGCATAGAAGCTGTAAACATTCGCATTTTAATTTGTGATTGGTCCTTCACCAACTTTGTATTAACATATTTTTGAGAGTTTTCATGATAGAATTCTGAAATTTCGTACATGACCTTATTAGAGGATAGGGCACATTTTACTCCCTGGTAATTCTTTTGTACGGGGTCCGTATAAAAATTTAAATTTTGTATTTTTTAAAGTTTTAATCGATTTCATAACATTTCGCACTCCTTTTGGGCAAAACTTTGTAATTTACAGTATTTTCTATGATCAATATTTAAGGAATAAAAGCCGTGGTCAAGGTTTTTGAGACACCCTGTGTATTGACGAATGGTCACAGTCAAATTCAAACAAATAACTATACGTATGTTTCAGACTACTTCATTAAATGTTTTAAACCTGCACTTAATTCAACTCTTCCCTAATTTATGAAATTGAATAGATATACCAAAAACTCTCTGAATAAGACTCACTTAAAATCTCTGTTCACTCAGAGGAAAGGTGATCTAAAAGAAATCAAGAAACAGGCGTCAATCAAAATTCAACCGGTCCCGAAAATAGATTTGACCATTTTAAGATGGGTCATCTTTATGACTGAAGTATGGGAATTGACGAAAAAAGTATTAGAGCTCGAAAATAGTTTTTATATTACAATGAAATTGAAAAATTACCTTTTTAATACTATCGACTTCACTTCTGTTTAATGTTTTCGTTATCTTAAATTAGTTATTTTTAATGCAATAGAAAAGTTTTAAGAATTTTTTATTTTAGGAAATTCAAACTCACTCATTAAAACATTCAATAGCATGCTTTGGACGTTGTTAAAATAAGCATTAAAAAGACTCTATTTTGAGCTTAATTCCGAAGTAGAATTTCCACCTTAAATTTTATTGCGTTATGTATATACTTTTTAATTTGCATGTGTTATAACTCATTTTGATTTATTCAATTATGTTTATATTTTTCGGTCTTATTAAATAACCAGTGAAATCAAGAGGAATAGTATGCATACCTGAATAATATTTAACAGCTCAAAAAGTCGATAATCTGGTCGATCAAGCTTTTTGCCCGAAGCTACCGGTAATATCTATAAATCATTAAATGTTAGGACTTAAAATTTAAATATATTTAAGGTTTCATATCACTTTTCAAAATTCAATTCATGCAGGTTTTGCATTATTCTTTTTATATTATATTGAACTTCAATAAAAAGTTTGGAGAATTTCAAATGTTCCCTTCCGCTTGAGATAGGAATGGAATGCACTTTTGCATAGCAGCGGAAAGTCGGTGTCCTTTATAAAATTTCTTTTGTTACAACAAAACACTTTTATTAGTTAAGCATTTGCTGCGAAATGAATTGCATTTAACAACTCTGAAATTTCATTCCATCTAAGGTAATAAATAATATTATAATACTGTACACTCCCGAGTCACCGGCTCGCGACTATCCGGTCTCGTTTTCTTTTAACATAAGTAAATGAGAAAGGTAAAGTGTTGCATTAGCAACATTGCCAAGGCATTGAAAACGGGCTTTTGCTACGATCCTCCTAGGTGTCGTGTGCAAATTACGACTTTTGACAGGAAAAGAGAAGCGTTCCATTCGTTGTTCATTGTTTCGTCAGAGTGTAACACACCTCAATGGTTGCAGCTGTTCCTGATTATAACAGCACAGTACTAGGGATTACAATATCGGACCAAAAGTTCAATACCGGTATTCGGTATTTTTTAGATCTTAATACCGGGATACCGGTTTTAATATCGGTATTAGAAATTTTAGAAAAAAAAAGAAACACAGGTGTTTCTTTGTTTTATTTGCCAGTTTTATTAGAGAGTGTAAATATCGCAAAAAATAATTTGTAACTTATAACAGTATATAAAGAATATAAAGAATCACAAAACAGTATATAAAGAATCACAAAAAAGTAAAGGAACATAACATTTAAATCACAAACAAAGTGCAAATATCACTATTCAGTCTGTGGTACTATTGCTAATTTTTGAAATGTGATCTTAAAAAACATAATGCATCAATTGTATTTCTCATTAAGCCTGAAAAGTAATTTTGTGCAAAAATTACCATCTGTAGAAAACTCTCTTTCGGAGTCTACGCTAGTTGGTGGTACCGTTAGCAATGAGCGATATATTTTTTCCAAGTATTTACCTCTAAATCCCTCGTTGAAGTTTTTTATTTATGACTAATTCTAATTTTTGTTCAAGAGACAATTCCTTTTCACTATCGACATTAGTGTCATCATAATCTTCGATAACTGAACCGAATTCTTCTGAATTTTAATAGGTTTTTGGGCAAAAAATTTTAAGACAATTTACTCTAAACTTAATCAAATTTGAAATGGTTATTTTCTTTTCTTCTTTTTCATTTTCATTTTTAAAATCATTAAAATTATTTAAATATTAAAAGACATTTTCTATTTCGGTATGCCTTTCTTCTGTGCGATTTTTCAATGTAATATACAATTCTTCAGATAGTGATGTGTGCTGTTCTTTCATGACTGCAACATGAAATTTATTGTTGCATTAGCTGTTAATAAGCTAGAATCTCTCCGACATAATGCCTCAATAGTCCGTTTTTTTGGAAGTAGAGCTGATGCAATTCTGGATATTAAGTCGAATCCACTATCTGAAAAATTAATTTACAGGTTTACGTCGATTATTGGTTGGATTGGATTTCTCAGTTTCAAAATTCGTTCCATCATTAGGAGTAAACTGTTCTAACGTGTTTTAGAATCGAATATTAAAATATATTGTGTTTTATTTTCACTTAGTATATATTTTAGCAATATGGCATTCTTTATAGGGGAACGTTTAAATATCTTAACCGGTATTGCATACCGGTATACTGGTATTGAAATCCCTACACAGTGCGTATAGTATTCGTAAATTGTTCTTGGGGTGTTCTTAGTATTTTTTTAAGTGCGTCGCAGTGAAGATTTCGATTTAGGGGATAAACGAAAAACAGTATTAGTGATCACGGAGGAAAAATGACGCTCTGTACAGCGACTAGACTCTGTTGTAACAGGAAAAAATATAGCTTCGGTGTTAGGAGTTGGTAAAAGTAGAGTGGAGGACTGGTAAAAAATCGGGCTGAAATTGAAAAGTGGCGTGTTGCACAAAAGTAAGAAAAACCATTCCCATTCTACGTTGGAAATAAATGGAAGGATTAGTATCCAATAAGAAGTGAGAAAAGGCATAATATAAAAGCCTGCTTTGGTATAAAAGCTTTGCCTTCTGGTATTGGCGGACTAAGAAACGATTTCATTAACTCTCGCCAATCCGGCTTTTTTTATTACAAGGCGTACCCTTCCATCACATTAATCCGGATACTCGGGAGTGTTCTGTAATGTTAATAAATAATCATTATACCTCTTAACATTTATCTATCTATCTATCTATCTATATATATATATATATATATATATATATATATATATATATATATATATATATATATATATATATATATATATATATATATATATATATATATATATATATATATATATATAATTTAGCATTTCTAAAAAATGGAATAACATTTTATGACGATTTTTAAAACAACGCTGCACAAGTATTAAATATTTAGGTAAAATAAAATATTTTTATCTTTATATATATATTGCAATTTTTTTCATGCTGTTTAACATTTCCGTTTTAAGCTCTAAAAATTGGACAACATGTTTTTAATATCTTCTGACTTATGAAGTAAATGTTGACTTTTGAAAGGAGCAGCGAACTCAATTAATATTAAAATTAAGAATATCCGTTTTCTTACTCTTCGCAGAACACACAGATCTGAAGGCAAATTTCTTCGAAAAATCTAATTATAATTAGGGAACACAGCTTGAAGGAGAGAGGATATTTAATGAATTGTGAAACGTAGTGGCAACAGCTAATTATAAAGCATTAGCGACTTCAGACGATTTTTTTGCACATCTTTTCAGTTCATAGGCGTTATTTGCCTTAATTAATCTTTCTGCTATTGACAACTATGTGCAGCTCAACATGCCAAGGTATCTTCGACAAAATGAGCGATTTTTTTTTTATTTATCAAGTTTGCCTTTTTATTTCATGAAGGATATTTTTCTCTTCTAGGCAAAAACATTTATTAATTGTGCAACACAAGTTTAAATATTCCTCGCGATTTTTATTTTTATTCAGTGAAACTAACTAGCGATAATTTAGAGAGGAAGTTAATGCAATTGTTTCTCTTTCGTAATTAATCATTCGTTTCATAAATTTGATTGGATATTTAGATTTGAATGGTAGGGTTTATTTATTTTTATTTTTTATTTTTTTTTATTTTGCCTGAAAGAACTGAGGATTCAGAGGTTAGATTTGTATGCTGTGTTGATTCAGATATATTTAACTTAAAGAATCTTAAAATATGCGATTTTCAAAGATTTAAAATATCACAGTTAAATCACCGAATATATTTTCTGATTCCTATAATATTAGCATGCATTTAATGGATGATTAATGGCTTTATTATCCTTATCGTTATTATTTCGGAATTTCTTTTTTGGAAGAAAAAGCTGAAATTCTTGTAAATTTTATCATTCAAGCCTTCAAATTAATTTTTTTTTTTTTTTTTTTTACAAAATAAGTTAAATATTTATTTTTCTTTCGATGAGTCATTAAATACTACCAGAAAAAATATCGCAAGAAAAATAATTTCCCTAAATATATATTAGATTAAAATTGTAGTCGCGTAAGTTTAGGAAGTTTAGTTGCTTCAAAGATGTTCCACAACTGAGATTTTTTAGCCTCTTTTAACTCAATATATACTATGTTAAATAGCATTAAGTTTCTGTAACATCGACAAAAACAGTGGTGAAAGAAATAAACAATATTTCTTGAAAGTGGCTGACTTAGTGTCTAACAAATGCACATGTAAGAAAAAAAAATACATGACCAATTAAATACATATCTCATAAAGATTCGGTGCTTCATTTTATGTTAATTATTTGAAAAAAGATATAATAATCTGTTATTATCATAGATTGTTTTTTAAAATCAGTTCAATGGCAAACTTAAAAAAAGGAACTTATAAATTCATCAGGAAATTAAAGGGTTACTATATTTGCTAACTGATGAGCAAAGTTATGTGAGAAAGTAAGGCATTCATCGTGTTGCAGATGCTATATCTACGCCATCCATACATAGATGTGGTTTTCCAGATAACAGAGCTTCTACAAAACCAGTTTTATACACATTGTTAAGACGAAAATCGTAATTTTGTAAAATTCTTTACAGCAGAATAACAAATCAAGGGTAAAACAAACAATTTAGCTAAATAAAAGTCCAGAATTTTATTTTTAAATATAGAACTTCCTTACTGCTAGTTAAAAAATACCTCTTCTCATCCAGATAAAAATGTATTCGAAACTTTTGATTCGAGAATAAATTTCAATACTGAATAATATATTTTATAAATAATTAAGGAGATTAAGATAAAAAAAATTACATAGCAAACTCTAAATTTTAATGTATTAAGATAGGAGTGTTTTAAAAAACTGTTTTTAACATTATTATTGTAATAATAAAATTAAAAATCTTGGATGAAAAGAATACTTTCGGATTTAACTCCAACAATGAAATCAAGAAAAATGTTTTAGTATTTTAAGTTTACAAGAAATCAGACTGCCTTTATAAACTGATTTGTCTTAACATAATAACTTAACGCTTATTTTTTTTACTTAAACAAACAAATATATTTGTTTGATAAACCACATTTTTAAGATTAATATTTAAAACATTTGCTTTACAAATTGAAAGGTTAAAGGCTCTAAGAAAGTAACTAACAGACCGAAAACAATAAATTAATTAAAATACGAGTGAAAAGAATTAATGAAATGCAAATTTAAAAGATAGGAACAAAGCAGCTATATAATCAAGAACAGTATTTACAGTAAGTAGTATATCCAAAAAAAAAAATAGAAAGCAGGGGGGGGGGCAATATTAACTGCAAGTCTTTGAAAAATGTAAAGCAAGGGTTCCAAAATACCGCATGCTGTAATGTGAAAACATGTTGATATTTGAGAAATTGTAACTTTGTATTCCACAAATCTTGTATTGTGCACTTCATCGGGCGTATTCTTTTCTTATATTTAATTTACATGCAAACAGACTTCTTTCAATGCAAAATTTTCGTTTCCAATCCTGTTTATTTCTATTTATCAGCTTAATTATTGAAGTTTATCTAAGTATCTTGAAATCTCTTTCTATAAATATACGCAATAATTTGAATGTTCCTTAACAACTCATTAGATCTGAAACATTCAAAAATTATATTATGAAATGCATTTTTTTTAAACTTGTACAAATAATAAAGAGACACTGTAACATTCAATAAAGAAAATAAACATAGAACACTTTTGATGAAAACAAAAGACTCGCTTTAAAATTATATTCTATTCATATAAATGAGCTTGTCTTCCGAAACTTGTTTCATTACGAAAGTTAAGTGGCTAAATTTCCTTCGGGGAGTTTTAAAAATTAAATTCACAGTAACTTTATTACTAATGGAAATTCTGGAGCAATAAAATAAAACGCAGCATTAAACATCAATGATCCTCGACTACATACAGTAGAGACAACTCTAGTAATTTTATACGAAACATTCTTTCTTGATGAAATTTTAATAACAAAGTGAATTTAAAAGTTAAGTGATGAGTTAATTGATAAAATGCTAAATTTTCTTTTGGGGACATTTCGGGAAAGTTATTAAAATTAATTTATTATCTTGAAAATATGTTAATTAACTCCAGCGAATAATTCTCATCATTTTGTATTCTGTCCTGCCTGCTTTATTTCGACCTTTATAAACTTTTATTGATAATATTTGTGAATGAACATTCGATGTTTAAAAATAGTGAAAATTAGCATTTAATTTATTACATTTTATGACAATGCAATAAGTTAAATGTTAACAATGCTTTGAAACCTTTTTTTTTTCCTTATTTGTCGAATCAAATTTTATTGAATTATCTAAAAAAGAACATTTTTTTAAATACCATGCTAGATTTAGCTAATTTTTTTTAGAATAATTATATTCGAGCTCCTCCTTTAGAGTGGAATAAATGGAATACATGGATTTTATACATTCAAATAACACACAGAAAACTTAAATGAGAAGTAGCGTGTATATTATCAAATAATCGTCGTGCAAAGACCTTAAATGAAAAGTAATATTTAAATTATCAAATATCATTGAATAAATGCCCATTGGATGGTATCTCAGTGGCTGGTGATAGATCATGCCATTCGTTGGCACAGCTCTTAATAGTGATACGTATAAGTTTATTTTTGGTATCATAGACTGACTACTCGGACCCGCCTGAAGGCACACGGGAAAACTTGAATGATCGGACCAACGAGACAGTAATACTGGCGGAAATTGTAGTTGAGTCCTAAGCACCATCACCTGTCTCGGTACAATCCATCCAAAGGAAATATGTTTTGTCATCGATAGGAGGTAGCCATCGCCACTCTTTCTTATATCCACAAGGGTGGCGTATATAAACCAGTTACCATGTCGGTAGCTTCTCATCCTCACATCCTCACTTACGAGGTGCCCCCCATGGAACTCATTTTTGGTAAACATAAAATACATTGGTCTCTAAGATAAATAACACAAAGAAAAGATTCCAAAATCATTGGCAAACACCTTTCATATCTTAGTGTACTAACATAGTGGCATCATTGTATCCAAGTCAAAAGGTGAAATATATCATTCTGCAATAGCCTAGAGCATTCGTTTTCATATTGAAGTTCTTAGGTCATAGACAAAAGTTTGTTTGTTTGTTTCTTATGGCACTTACCACTGACAAGCCCGCTGTTACGAAGACAGCGATTTAAGCCTGAGGGGGAACGTCTCTTATTTTTTATAGCAGCGCCAACTAGGGCCAAGAGTACGACTTTGCCACTCACGCATCACTCATTCGCTTGCACAACCCCTTTTTACAGGAGGGCACATTCACACATCTCACAGATAGAACAACCATGCCCAAACCGGGACTCGAACCCGGGACGCCCAGATCACGGGGAAGACGCGCTACCCATAGACAAAAGTAACTCTTGCGATCATTTTAAATTCGTTATAGCACTAAAGTGCTCATTAAACTTATTGCTGTTATGTGGTAGATAGAATTGGCATAAAATGTAAGGAAAAGTTAACTCGTATAGCGTTTGAAAGGTCACTCACCGACTAACTGCAAGAAAACAATTCCGTTTCGACTTCTGGCTCTCCTGAAGTCCACTCTACACCTGTACTCCCCTTCGTCCTCTTCGGTGAGATTCTCGAGGTACAGCATGGAAGGGGTGTCGTCCAGACTGAGGCTCACCCGACTGGACACGGCGTGACCTGTGACGTGCCTCGCCTGGTCAATGCTAGTCTTCCGTGCATCCACGCTGTAGATAGGCTTCGTGATATCGTCTTTGTACCAGAGGATGAGAGCCACCGCGTCGTCTTGAACAGGTGGTGTGATGTTGCATGGTAGGGCCACTTTGCTACCTGTGATACCTAGCACGCTTGTCACCGTTTCTGAAAAAAAAAAGAATAATATGATCATTTTGAAATTTTATGCTTGAATGTATAAAGTTAAATCTATAAATGTTTAGTTGCTTCTTTTCATTCATATACTTTTCAAATGCTTCATCTAAACTTATAGACAAATTATCAAAAAAGTGATAGACATAACATATTACGCTATTAAAATAAAAACATTGTTCACAAATTTAGTAATTATTTTCTTTTAATTTTTCATATTAAGTATTGAAGAAAAATACTGCGATAATCAAAACATTTTCAGTTAAAAATTTTGCATATTTTAATCAATATTTTTTTTTCGAGGGGAGGAGGGAATGACATCTATCTGTCTGTATATTAACAGGATGGCACCGGACATGTTGTTTAATATTTCTTAAAGAAAACCTTGAAATAGAAGTGACAAATATTTTATTTAACGTATATACCATCTCTAGTTACACAATTTGCCCATTTGTCCTTCAAATAGCGAATGCCCTCTTTAAAATTTTTTTTTTTTCTACTTTGAGGTGATCCAGTCAGCAAGCCAGTTTTTGATATCTTCGTAATTGAAGTGTTTCTGGAAAAGTCTGTAAGTTATTGATCAAAGCCATAGGTAGTCTGTAAAAATGAAATACTATGAGGGTGGTGTCAGAATCCCAACAAATGTGCAAAACGCTGTATCTGATGTCTTTCGCTGTAAGGAAACATTGTCTTGATGCAAAATCATTTTGTCTTGCCTTGAAGACAAATCTATAAGCTGTTCTGTTAATACATGGTTCAAAGGGATGAGTTGTTGAATGCAGAGGACGGCATTTATTGTTTCATCTGATTTTAAAAGCTCTTGATACACCTTACCAAATACAAAGATGTTAAATAATTTTTAAATCTTATAAAATAAAGTATACACCCATGTCTTGTGTTTTGGGAAATTGTCATCCTAAGTTTGTATAAAGATACAACGACTTGCATTCGCATTTTTCTTTTGATTAAGCAAGAAAAACAATAAGTGATGCACATTCTATTTTTATTTTTTGAAACTAGACATACTTGCCACACAAAAGCAATATTACGCTAATCCAAAAGCTGCGCGTCAAAGGGCGTTTTGGCAGGTACTCTCCTGCTAACAAACTAACATTTCAGTTAAAACTGTGAACCAACCTTTGCTTTAAGGTCCATCAAACAAAGAAATTAAAAAGTATTAATAGCCACACCTAGAAAAAAATGCAATAAACTAAAGGGATAAAATATTTACCTATCTATACCTTTTCAATTCGTTAAACGATTTGGCTGAGTGCTTGTGAGTATGATGACCCTTCCCAAGAAATAAAATCTACAAGAAACATAAATGAAATTTCCAATGTATTCAAGATGTCAAAACTGTGTATCGCTGTCAAACGATGGACAGATTCGTTTAAAGGAAATAAACTAAAATATTCCTTCGAATCTCAACACAATACGCGCCATTTTACCTAAAGAAACGATACGTATTGTATGTAATTAGTTGTCGAGATGACAAGAAACTGGTTGTTTATATTTTGATATAATTTTCTAACGTGACTTTGGTTTGGTATAAAATTAGAGATATCTTTGCATATTCTACTGTGAAGAAATTTAAATATTTCCCAGCTAATTAAAAACTCGAAAACCTGGTATATATATATATATATATATACTCTTTACAGCAAAATGTAGTCAAAAACGAAATTAAAAAGTAATTATAAAAAATCTAATTTAGTGACTTAAAAATCCTTTTAGGTTTTTTAAATAAAGAAATCAAGCAGTCAATAAATTAATAATTATAATATAAAACATAAGGATAGTAATTAGCACGAATTAATATAAAGCTCGTAAACTATATACAATGATATATCACTATGTAGATGATAATTCTAACTAAAATATTAAAACGTTTTAATAAGCGTTTTTATCCTTTAGCGTTTTAATAATCATTTCTATTGTTTTTAATAAAGCAAATTTGATATATTTATCCTTTTTTTATACATAAAAATAAAAGGAACACTTTGCTTTTTTTCAGTGCATTAAAAAGAAAAAAAGTCTTTTTTTTTAATGAAAAAATCAAAGGTCAAAGCAAATGTCTCAAATGTGTGAGGCGGAGATAGAAAAGCTTTAAGTAAATAGATAAGTAAGTAAGTATTTAAGTAAATAATCTCGTTTATAATATATTTTAATTATTACATAATAAATATTTTGGGATCTTGTGTTTCTTATAATAGTCATGCTTCGAAGCCTTGTCCTGTCATTTTTTGCTTCTTACGGAATTTTAGTTTTTACCTCCAGAATTTTAATTGAAAAATATTTTACATTACTAATATGCTGATAAATGCGTTTTTAGAAAATTTAAATTCAATATTTTCTAACTTTCAATATATTTACTGAATAAAAATCACTATTGATGATAATGCCACCCTTTTATCATCCGGGAAAAATTTGAGTTTTATAAGCATCTAAGTATTAGCAGCGAAACGGGCCTCGTTGCTATGAAATTACCAAGCCGTTTGCAAACTATTATCTTAAATAGGGCTGTTTTCTTCAAATTAGCATCCACATTCTTAACAATTATATAGGAAGTTTCACCTGGCTAAAAATTATTTTATAACATTTTTTTTTTATTTCTATAAAAATAATTATTTGAATTCATATATGATCTATTTATTTAATACCCTACTAGAATATTAAATTATTCTAGTTGGTATTAGTAATTTTTTGCATTTTATGACATTATTAAAAATGCATTAAATTATTTAATTTTTATTATGTTCCATTTTTTACTAATTAAATATTGCAGAATTGTAAATATGTTAAAATTTAAAAAATTAATAATTCCTAAATTATTTTCCAAATACTGCCACAAGTGGTAAATTATTTTTGCATAATTATTACATCATCTCATAATTAAAAAAATGAAATGTGAAAATATCCTGTTGCCGTTGGGAATTGATCATTGGAAAATGTTCTGTCTTTTTAAGAATATGAAGCATGCGAAGTAAAAGAAAAGAGTAAAAAAAAAAGTAGTGCACGTAGAAATAAAAGCAATGAAACTGCAACCTTTGCTCTTAATTCCGTCAGTTTGATTTCTTTTAAAATTTAACATAGTTATCACACTTCTTATTAATACTAGAAAAATATTATTTTTTATTTTGTTTCAAACGAATGACACTTATTTTTCGCAGATGTAGAAAAAAATGCAAGTTTAAGGATCTAAAGCCGTTGTTCCTACTATTTGCTTATCAAATTTTTAAACAAACAAATAAACTCCATAAAAGCAAAATTTTAAATCCTTCATATTTTAACATTCCCTCGTAAATAAGGCCTGCTTTTAACGCAAATACTTTTACAGAAAAAAATAACAATTTATTCTAAGCTTGAGCTTTTATTTATGTTCCTATGTCTTTCGCATAGCAATCCTTCTTCTTACATTTTTTTTTTTCTTCCAGACTTTTGACAGAAAGCAGGCCAGAAACTATGCGAAGTTCTTTTACTTTTTTTCATCCTTAAACTTTTGCGCATTAACTAAAAACACAAGTTTCGCCCTGCGTTCACATTTTAATGCAGCCTGCACGAAGTTTAATGGTCTTTATGCCGATTTTTTTTTCTTCTTCTCGTAGCTAAGATTGTAGCCTTTTTTTTGTCTTTCTCTTCGAAATAAACAACTTTTGACGTTAACGTATGAATATATTTCTTAAATTCTCGGTTCTATAAAAGAGGTCAAGAAATTTATTCTAAAACAATGGCCCATATTTTAAGATGGTTTATATTGTTAAAATGACAATAGTACATATTCTGACATTAAGCTTTTGTTTAGCAATAAACAGTGACAAGTCATATATTTGATAATATTGCGCGAAAAAAAATAATGGGGAAGAATATATAAAAACATGTCTTGGCTTTTTTTGCCCGAAACATTGCTTAATATAGAATACAGTAATGTGTTTATTCTAAATCATTTTCTATTTTGACACTGTCCATACCCTTAGAACCTTATTTTCCAAATTAAATTTTTTAAAAAATGTATCAATGTGTTCATTGCAGTAACCATATAAAGGAAAAACAATTTCAATGCATATTTTAGTACATTTTAGCCTAAAGTATCAAAATTGATTATCACAAAAATGGAGAGATTTTCTTGAAGAAAACAGGCCCTTGCTAAAAATAATTATATAATAATAAAAATAAGATATTCACCCACCTCAAAAGTATTTTTCGGAAAAATGAAATGCGTCGAAGATTTATTCCCTTAAACTATTTTTTTAAAAAAAATATGTTACTCGTTCAATAAGGTGGGAAAACAAAATGATATAATATTTGAACAAATTTGGCAGCTGACATTCATTTTTAACCTTTGTTCAAAAGAACATTATGCAATGGTAACATACATACCGCCAAATATTTACCCTTTGCAATCGAAAGTCATCTCTCAGCAACCATTCAAGACTTTGCATCATTTTGACATTTTATTTATTTAATTTTAATTGTTAAAAATACCTAAAGAATGTAAAAATAATGCAGATTCATTTTTCAGGGATGCTAAACTTAAAGCTGCTGCATGTATTTATTTTTCGATGTAATAAACAGGTCCATGTATTAAGCGAATAATTATGCATCGAATTATCTTTCCGATTGAAAGCGTACAAAACAAACCAAATGTAAGTGTAGTATCAAATTTGAAATTTAGAGCATTTAAAGGTTAAATCAATTTTTTTTTTCTGTTTTCTACCAAACCAAAGAAATACAACTAAAAATAAAATATATTCAATGCTTAATGTCTTCTAAATCCAACGCATTTTTCACTACAATAAATATTCACAGCAGGTTTTCCATAGCCAAAATAGTTTAAGAAATCAAAGCCACTCATAAAAGTTTATTTCATATCATCATAGTCATAATATTATACAAAAATTTTATGTTTATCTGTTTTTAATTCGTTAACACGTATCTGACGTTTCTTCTCATCTTAGATATCTGTTGTTAGAATTTATTTATTATACCATAAAAATCGCCGTAATCAATATATTATTAAGTTGTATTTGTTATGCATTTCAGTTACTTATTTATGTACATGATTTAGATTTTTAATTGTTAGAATTTTGGCTTGCTTTAAATACAGATATTCAACCTGTGAAATTTTAATTCATAAAATGAGAATAAAAATACATGTTTGGATTTAAATTTTAAAAAACAATATTCCTATTTTTTTAAAATTTTATTTGTATCTATTGACTCAATTTACATCCATAACTAAAGAAAATAGTGTCTGGTTCCAGATCGCTAGTTCTTGATATTCAAAATTACTTTGAAATTACCACAAACTTATTTTAAATATTAGTTTTCTCAAAATGCAAAGCGCTTTCTAAAAAGAACATTTTAGTTAGATTTATTTCGTGATCTAGCCAAGATAGTTATAACTCATTTTCAAACGAAATCACTTCGCGCAAGTAATTGCATAGCGCCGAAATAAATATGCGGCGCACATCCTTTGGCGTTTGTTTTTGGATCAACCGAGGTCATGTGCTCACTGATTGCTGAATTTGATTAGTCCGTCGCTTTGCATTCTGATAAAGATCGGGTTGATGCGAGCACTGATTTGATATCTGGCTGGAAAATGCGCGATGAATTGTTTTATTATCAAATTAGAGGCGCGGTGTTTGCGGCGCTCACACAACATTCCCCTTCAGCGGCTCCTTCAAAGTTTCAAAACATATTTAAGAAGTTTCCTAATACATAATAGATAGAAACGATGATTTCAAATACACTTTTTGGAAAAAAAATAACAAAACATAAAAGCGGTTTCTAGATTGTAGGCTGGTAAAGAGATGTTCTTATTCTGCATTTGTTAATCACAGAATTTTGGAAATCATAAACTAAAAATTCACATTGGTCAATTTAGGAGAAGAGAAAAATCTAAACTTAAAAATGAAATCACTGTTTGAATAAAATGTTCTTGAATTGTGTTTTATGGATGATTGCGTAAAAATGTTATTAACATAATATTATTTATCAATAAAAGTGCAAAGAAAAGGAAACATGTCTCATTAAAGCATATTCTCCTAAAACAAATTATAATCTGAAACTTTGTTGCAAATATAACTTTCGATTTATTCATGACCATGATGGCTCATTAACAAGAGGATTTTTATGGATTTGTTGTCTGCTTATTTTGTTTGTTTTATTAATACAACACCAAATCTTAAACTTTGAATAAAATTCATCTTTTTTGTGGTACAGAACAGAACGCCGTCTCATGCCCCCGTATCCGTGACCATTCTGGTCACTGAAACGTTTGGTGGGCATGTTACGGAAATTTTATGTAATTAACAAAATATTTACAGTAGGAAAACGAAACAAAAATAACTATATACAGAATTTACAATTATATAAGAAATTATATCATGATGAGACCGTTTACATAATTTTTCAACTTGAAAATACAATTTGTAGTAATAAACTTAGAAATATAGTGCTGAGAGATAAAATGTTTAAAAATATACATATAATCTGTGTTCACTTATTTTTTATGATATAGTAGATCAGGATGCAGTTAAAAAAAATCAGATGGAAAATAATTTGAGAAATGGAAATGAAGACAATCTCTGATTGATTGAAATGTGTGACAGGAGACTGCGGTGCTTGTTTTTTTCCTTAGTCTTTTTTTTGGTATGAGACTTGATGTTGAGAGCTATGGAGGCAAGAATAGGTCTCTATTTTCACTTATAAATTTGATTATACTGTGGATTTTTTGCCTGGAAAGGAAGATGCTGGCGACTCTTTTCAGCCATTCCTGTTCATGGCTTGGTGATGGTTTTTTCATATGCCAGGAGATTGTAAGGATGCATTCCGTAGCATAATGAAGTGCGGTGCCTGTCCCACCACAACTGCACTGGTCAAGCGATTCTTAAATTGTATGACGAATTCAATGATTGGGCTCAGATTTATAAACTTACTCATTTCTATAAAAATAACATGCAGTCGAAAAACCAAAAGAAATCATTATAGGGACATTTCATTCATTTTAATCCTTTGTCAGCAGATTCAATTAAAGAAATGATTCAAATGATAAGAACCGATTCAAAAAGCACGATTTAATGAAAGAACGAAATGAAAGCGCCTGGTGCAATTATTGTACATGAAACGTGCCCAGTTTAGAACGTCAAGTTTTTTTAACGCTATATTGAAGTACTCAAAAGTAGGAAGGTTAGATGTTGTTCTAATCTCTATAAACGCCTAACTGTTTTTATTCAGTCAGCAGGGTTATTAAGCTGTTGCGAATTTTTGTGCCTTGTGCCCTTTATCGAGCCTTTTTTTTGTGTGTGTGTGCTTCCACTTCATGCAGTGTAAAATAGTGCGTCACTCCTGTAGAGACTACTCTGTGCGTTTGCCGGAGCATAATGTTTTGTTAAAATTGCTTGATTTATTAAACTTTTCGTATCACCTTAGAATCACGCAAAGTATTTCGAGCCTACTATGCATTATGTAAAAATGCTATTTAGCAATATTCCCAAATCAATATGTTATTTGCTTACACAATTATTTATTAAATGGCTTTTTTAAAAAAATAATTTTGATTTCTTTCCTGTTTCATGTTTCCTTTCAAATAAAAGTCTCAAGGGGAAGGAATGTTTTTGACTTTCGATAGCTAACAGACACCCATGCAATTTTATTTTATTTATTTGCTTATTTATTTATTTTTTTTGCGAAACCTCGACCTCCCAATGACAGGAAGAATCTGACATATTGTGCCGATTTTTAATGCAATTATAGCTTAAAGTCATAAACATTTGAAAAAAACCCTAAAAATTGATATTACCGGATAAGTTAAAATTAAATACTAAAAATAAAATTAAAAAAATATAGTTTAAAATTACTGAGAAAATAACATCAACGAATTTGTATTGAAAGATGTAACAGTAATTTACCAAAACTTAGGAGCGCCAATGACCCCGTAAGCAATAACATGCTACATTTTGTACATGTAAGAGCATCCATCTGTTATCTAGAATTGTTTGGACGATTTTTGCAACACACAGGTTTAAATGAACGTATTGGTTTTCAGAATGTAAATATTATCACCTGAAAATAAAAGTAGGCGGTCTTGAACTTATTTTATTGAAATCAATTGTTTTTCTTTATTGTCCTTTATGAATTATAAAGAACTTTGTAAAATATATGAATCGATATTATTAAATGTTGCAATTATTTAAGAGTATAATAATTTATTTGGTACACATATGATGATAAGTAATTTCTCATCAGATATGAATGATTGTTGAATTTAAGTAGAAAATCATTTTTTAAGACCATTCATCATTTTTCATCATTGAATACATTTCTGGTTTATATCGTATTTATCCACTAGTCTTCCTTAAAACAGAATAGTAGCAGCATTTTACAAATTATTCTTCATACATTGTTTGTAAATGAATGAGTTGCTGCTTCTTCAAGATTTGCTTTTCTACTTATATTGTGCAAAACAATATAGAGATTTTTTTTGTTTTTTAATTCCACAGAATTTATCACAATAATTACAGTATTTAAGTATATTTTCATTAAAGTTAAGCTCCTCTGACAGTGCTTTAAGGGATAGTACAATATAATTAAAGCTCTGATTTCGATCTCTGGAACCAGATGTAATGACGGTATTGTTGATCCATTGTAATCATCAACGGACTCGACTGTCCATTAATCCTAAATGGTTTTCAGCGCTGATTTGTGAGAATGTCTCCCTTGCTAATTCCATATTCACTGTAGCAGATTAATATAACTTTAAATGGAAATGATTGCAATAAGTATACTCCAAATATGGATGAACATTTATTGTAATGTTTAGAAAAATATGAAAGACCATTTTTATTACTATTAAATTATTGAGTCAATTGCATCATATTGTCGTTACCTGAACTGCATGTTTATTATTCACATTAATGATGCTATTCATATACTAGGGAGAGTCAAAAAGTAAAAGGATATTTGAGAAAAGGCGCATTTATTCGAATGATAGAAAACTGAAACAGTATGTGAAGTCCACGGAAAATATATTTTTCTATATATTTTCCCTGGACTTCAACGCACTTTTCCCAACGTTTCACAAGTTTTTTATTCCGTTGGAAATTCAAGTTTTTCGGTTTTATTTATAATCAATTTTGCACCGCATCAATGACTTCTTCATCGGTTACAAATTTTCTTCTCATTAGTGGTTTCTTCAGTGGCCAAACATATGAAATCTGTATGGCGGGCTCCCATCCCTTCGAATTCCAACTCCTTTATTGTTTCGGTCGTCCGTTAGACAGAATGTGGTCGAGCGTTATCTTGCTGCAGGATGACACCTTCCGCGATTTCATCTACTTCGATTTTCCATCACCATACCCTCGAGGACTTTCACATTACTCTCAGTGGTTGAAGACGATCGTCTGCCCGATCTTTCGTCATCACATAAAGTAGTTCTCTGTTTCAAGTGTTTTACCCATTCGTAGATCTTGCTCTATAATTAAAAGCTGCCACCATACTGCACTAGTATTCGACGAATAATTTCTGCAGCTTTAACACCTACTCAAAACAAAAAGAGAATCACTGCCCTCATTTCTTCATTGGTTCAGATCGACAACGGAGCTGTCAGATTTAATGGTCTGCTACACTCCAAAAACTAACGCAAGAATAAGAGTGACCATTTGTACAGAACTGAATACTAGCAGTGTTTCCAAACCCTGGAAAGAGAAGTTGCAGAAGTCTCTTTACTTTTTGACCTACCCTCGTATTATTTTCCTTATAATCAAGTGTTTTTCTTATTTTTATACATTATGAGGGTTATTTTATTGAAAGCTTCATATTTGGTACGTGATTTTTTACCTTATGATATTAATGGTTACTATAAAAAATTAAAGTTTCTGTGATTTTTTTTATAAAATAGCTTTGCACAGCTTTGATTATTATTTAATTCGGCTATGTTAACAATAAGCCTTTGCGAAAAATGTCTTTATAATGGCTATGCACAACATTATTTTCGTTGTCAAGATTTTTTAAAGGAATATTTCATAAATTTGGAAATAAATACTATGTTTACAGAAAAATTGTTAAATAGATAAAATTAAAAAAAAAATACAGATTGGAAATATTCATTTTCTGAGGTCCCATGGATTTGATTAAAGATATGGTTGTTGTTTAATAAAAAAATAATTTTGCCGTTTTAAACTCTATAAATTTTTAACTCTAATATTTCTTCTTTATTAATTACTTAGTTTGCAACAAAAAAAAAGTGATAAACTAGATTGCGGTGTCTGCATACTTCCAGATTTATTTTAACCGCCTTTATAATAAACTCACATTTTTTTTTCAATAAGAGAGATATAAGAAGTGAATCTAAATCAATGAGACTAATTTTTATGATTCGTCATTAAATTGAAAATGCTTCTTTCTGTAATTGCCCTTAGAAGTCACTTATAACGAAGGTTTCGCTCAGAACGTCGGTATGGTCGTTTTAGTACTTTCTTGTGACCCAAAACGGCATCCTTTGTAGTGGAGTTTCAGTCATGGGAATAAAAATAATGTCACTTGACCATATTTAGGGAGAAACAAGTGAGCTGAGGAACTACAAGGAGGTTTTCACCGTCCACTAGGAGTCAGACCGCCCTCCCCCCCCCCCGTTGTCCTTTTTTCCGACCAAAGGACTTGGAAATATTAATAGCCACCTGTTTGTTAGTAAAAGATGGTTTGAATCAAATTTAACTTTTCATTGATCTACTAACCTTTCAGAATACAATGATAATGCAATGATTATGGCATCGAATTACTCAATTTTTATTTTAAAATCTGCTTTGAAATGAAAGCATTAAGTAATTTAAAATGCAAAAATCACTTAAAAACGCTTCAACACCCCAAAAGCCTTAGCATTACTATAGGAATCAAAATAACAATAAATGTCTCGAATAATAAATGTCACCCATTTAGGAAGTTAATTATTAAATTCGTAGGTCAAGAGGTTAATGACTATCAGAATGTACAAGTTTCCGGACTACTGGAAAATATAATTTTTTTTAAAAAAAATTATTTCTATTGGAACCTTTTCGTAGCGAGTTTAGTCTATATCCCTTTCACTGGCAGAGAGAGTTACAGACGCGTAATTTTGAAGCAATTTCCTACGAGATATCTCGTAAATGGCAGTGAGTGGGATAGAAATATCACTGACTCTCCGAACCGCCCGAAGGCACACAGATAATAAATAATGAATGCCCGGACCACCGCTACAGCAACACTGATGGGAACTGTGGTTGAGTCCCGAAGGCCATCACCGGCCACGGTACAATCCTTCCCTAAGGAAGTACGTCCCGTCATCGATGGGGGGGGAGCCAGACCCCCCAGCATTGCGTGCACCCTCATGGGTGGCGAAATAGGCGCTCCCTGCGTAGAAACAGTGAGCGGGATATCAGATTGTTTTCCTTTTGAAAATGTCTTTAAACCAGCTAAAAACTACGTTCCCACCTTAAAACTTTCTCCATTTAAGTATAATACAATTGCACATCGTTATTTTAAATCGATATCACTCATTTTAAAAATGCACTGAAAAAAATACTAAGAACAATGATGAGTATCTCAATTCATCTTAAATTCATACTGAGATGTATCATATATTCATCTATATTTTCCTGAAATGAGAATTCCACAGAATTTGCAGTTCAAACGATATGTTTCGTGTTTTGTCACTTTATTTACTAATCTCGTATAGCCATCAGATAAGTCTCATCAACATTTATTGCCTGATATAGTATTTTATTACAGATTGTAAGTGCATGGTACATGTTAGAAAACATTTAAAATCATTTATTCTAGCAGAGAAAAAAGAACCACTTTTTCTCTTTCTGATTATTGGATTGGAAGGTGAGATTGAAGGTCAACTTTTTGGCCAGAAGTAGAAATGCCTGCTGTTGACTCCGCTTTTTATTAATTATCCTAGTTATTTTAGAAAAAAGTATTAAATGAAACTGTCTAATAGATGATTATGACTTTCGGATTAGTTCGTTGCGGGAAACTAAAATCCTAATTGCTTAGTTATAGACATTTGTAACACACATAAGAATATTATTGATATATTTTCAATAAAAAATTTATTAAAATTAGAATTTATTAGCGATTTTGATAACCAGTTAGAAATCAGAAGCAAGGAGGTCACGACCATTCATAACGTAGCTAAACATCTTGAACTTTCATAATAATATATAAATATTTATTAGAAATACATATTTTAAAATAGATGAAATAGGTGCAGTTGTTCTGTGTGGGGGTTCGATCAAAGTTTTATGTTGCAATGTTTCTCGTTAATAGAAACAGTGAGAAAAAGGAATAGGTGAACTTTAATGACGCATTAAGGGATCACGAAGTTTCATATATAAACCGATGAGATCGGCATAGGTTTAGGGGCTGGTTGTTTTGGATTTTCTTATATATTTCATATGAGTTGATAATTTTATACTTTCATAATATAAACATAAATAATACATTGTTATTTATATATTATTTTATGTTATTTTCATAGAAATTATACACTGTTATTTATTAAATAATATTTAACCTTACTAAAATAATATTATTAAATTTTATAATATTGGACAAAATCCTTAAATTTTTTTGAATATAATTTAATTCCTTAATATATGTTTGAAACCTTGATAAAATTTATGATCTGTATCCTTAGCATCAATTGCATTGGTAATCTGATAATGATATAGTGAACTGCATTGGTAATCCTTATTAATTGTATATGTAGATAATTTTTATGCATTCTTATTATAAGCTAAAATGTCATAGAGATTATACATTGTTACTTTTTAATATTTAAGAATACTATTTGTTTTACTAAATTTTATAATATTGAATAAAAGCCTTAAGATTTTATTAATAAGGATTAATATGATTTAATTCCGTAATATATATCTGAATGTTTAGAAATTTTTTAAATCTTTATACTTATAGACAATTGCATCGGCAATCTGAAAATGATGCGTTTCTTTGCATTACCATATGATATAATTAGTACCAAAAGCACATTTGAAATATATATAAAAAGAAAGCACACACAAATTTTTAAAATAAGTTTAATCATTCAAAAACCTGATAAAGTTACCTAACTTGAACATTCAGTTCAGGAGAAATAAATATATTTCCCAACGAATTTTGCTCCAGAAAATTGCATTTAATGAAAAATCTGATAAGACAATCAAATAATGCTTTGAAGAAAGTCCAGTATTCTTGCAGTTGTTATATTATCAAGAATAAATTACTCTCGTTTTTAGAAACTAATCAAACACATTTAACTTCCAAACAGTCAAATATTCAATTAAACAAAAAGTTCAAAGTCCAAATTTTTGTTGATTCTTTCGCTGTTAAATCACGGATCTTCTTCAAAACTTAACTTGGCAAATATTTAAGCCCTTTTGATCCAAACAAAAAAAACCCTACTCCACTCGTTTAAAAGAAAATAAAAAGCAAACCTCGAGTGGCAACAGGATTCATTTCCATCAAAATGTTCCAGCAGCTTGGAGAAGACGGTACATCATTAATAAGAATAAAAAAAAAGAACTTTTACGCAAAAGGAAAAAAGAAACACGTTAATGTTGTAACGGATTTAGAGTCCTTAATTAAAATTTTAAATTAACTTGAGAGGAAGGATTCAATTTTTTCTCCAATATTATCTCCGCGCCATGTTTTGCTCTCAATGGCGGAAAGATTAAAAGGCTTAAGAAACAAGTGTTCGAAATCGCACGATTTGTTACTTCGTTGACAGAAGATAGGGAAGGAATATTTTTTCCCTCCTTGTTCGAGTTTTTTGTTGATATATTTTTACAGAAACTAAAATATACATGTATTCATGTATTCTTGCTTTATATTTTTGGACGCACCTGGAACCAATTTTTCCCCAACTGCCGCAGTAAAATTTTCCCCACGTTCTTTTTCAAAAGTTGTTTACATGTAAATAACATGGCAGATGGTACAATGAACTATTCCGGAGTGCGAAAAGAAAATTTCTTGTTGGCAGCAGTTCACAAACTTAGGTTCGATTGTTCGAGAACTGTTCGCTGTTACTAGGCAGACATTTTAAAGTGCCATTTGCAGCACTGCGAATTCTAAAAATATTTCATATGTACACTATTTTTTTTTTTTTGTATTTGATTGCTTGAAAAAAATCATCGTAAGTCGTCTTTTCTTAGCAACAATAATGGGTATATTGCAATTAAAAGGAATAAGAAAAAGAGTATTATATAAAAATAAAAATATTCTGTCTGAATATAGATAAAAATTTAGAGAAGAAAACAAATGTAGCAGTTTCTTTTTGATGAAAGTAGATTCTTCCAAAAACGTATAAGAATCGATTTTGATTATTTTTATCAAATCATCCTTTAAAACAAATATCGGATAGAATAGTTTCTAGGTAAATCTTTTCACTACTATTCATTTCTCTTTATAAAATAACATAAACATTTATTTCAGGTAATGTTATAAACATTTAGATCCATTTTTAATATTGAAATATGTGTTTTTTAATCCCAGATGGTTAAAAGATTTTGGAAATATCAGATTTGGTAATATCAATATCTCTATTGGTTTTAATTTTATTAAATGAAATTATGTGCACATTTTTATAATACTAGTGAATAATGTACAAAATATTATTATAACTCTAATAATAGATAAATTATAATAATACCCAACAGCCAGATGGGCAATTCTATACAGGGTTTAAGAAAGTCAACAAATTTTCATTTTTTATTTCACTTTAAAATAATCATTTTGATTTCTTTTATGAAAATAGTTAATTTCCTTTATAAAGTCTTTACACTGAAATTAGATTATCAGAATTTAGATATTCCCTATAATTTTCCGACTGCATAAATTCTTTTCCTGCTTCGAAGTATTAACATATTTAAAAATAATTTCAATAGTTTCCCACTATTTTCTCCCCCCCCTCCCCTTTTTATAGCATTAAGAACATGTATATATGCGATTTTCTTTTCTTTTTTTTAAAATAATTTTCGGATTGTTTTTTCTAAAATAATGCTATTGTGTTGAGAATTCTTTTTTTTTTTAAATGCATGATTTATTTTAAAATTACATCTGTTGAGTATACCATAATAATATTTTTCCCATATAAAGCTATAGACATTTTAAATTTAATTTAAATAATGCTATTGTTTGTTTCAAAACCTGTGTGCAATATTCATTTGTTAATAGTGTACTGCTTTTACCGGGACTATATGCAATTGCGTGAAATTGCTAGGTTGAATTTTCGTTGAGTAATTTAGTCGTTTTTTGTTGTTATTAATAAAAGAGTTAACAACAATTTTCTTTCAATTCATGTGAGAATTTTCATTCATTGATGAATAAAAAATTTTTAGCTGACAAATAAAAATATATTTTTAAAAATGAATAGTTAAAAAAAAATTAAAAATATATATTATAGTCAGAAACTATATTTATTGTTTTTTTAATGACAAGAAAGCAGCTACAATGAGAACTTTTCTAATCAATACATAGCTGTAAAGATTATCTTCATAAGGCTTCATGACGAGGACTTGGCACAAACATTTTTGAAAATTGATATCTTTTAATGTCATTTCATTCCATAAAAACTGTAAAGTTACCCTAAGATGTTAAAAATAATCCGAAATAAGGAAGCCTTTCAAGATCAGTTCTTTTTGTTTCATTTAGAAATGGAATACATCGCGTGATCTGATGGTACTTAGCAAAGCCGAGAAAGCTGAACATAACATACTTTTTACTTTCACGTATATAAAGTCCAGCGAAAAACCTTGGATGGTCAAAAAATTTGAATTTGAGATTTTGACCAACCTCTATAATTTAGACCTCCCTGAGGTTGGAAAATGTCTGTCTATCTGTGAATAGATAAGTCAAAAATGATTTGTGCTTGATGAAATTTGGTATACGGTCTTTTTACCAATTTTACGGATATCAGTTAAATTTTGATAAAATTCTATTCAGTGGAAGTCTGTCTATCCTGCTGTTCTAGTATATGTTAACAAGACTGCTATAAACGGAAGACAGCTAGATTAATAAAATTCAGAACACAAATTTAAACTCTGTGATGTAGACATTAATCAAATTTTGAACTAAATTCAACAAATATTTGATCGTTTGTCGGTCTATACGTTCAGAAACATGTAAACGCAATAACGCAAACGCAAAGATATAAATATACCAATTTGGTAGGCCATTTTGTGTCTAAATTTGTAATTTTGTGTCAAAATAAAAGTGTTTAAGAAACAATTTCGATTTTCGGAAACTTTTACCTGCAAGCCAGGGATTAACCACTATAAAAAACTCTCACACGAAAAATTCGGCAAAATGGTAAATTCACTAAAAATTCTAAATTTGCATGGTATCAGCGTACAATAGTTAGGGAATATTAATCACCAAAGATTAATATTCCCTAACTGTACTATTCCCTAACTATACCATGCAAAGCCTTCTTTAACACCTTTATTTGAGAATACGCGAGAAAGTTTTGGGGAAATCACTACCGCTGGTTTAATTTGTAGACTTAAATGTTCTTTGAGAGAATGTGAATTTCAGTGAATTAGATACAGAATCAGATTGGAATTAGAATCTATATACACATTTTGAATACAAGTGATTCTATTTTAAACATCAGTCATTTTCTTTAGGTGTAGCGTATTCTTTTGACTATTTCATGAAAGATGTTAAAATAAAAATAGTTTATGCATACATTTGTCAAAATAGCTCTCCTAGCAAAATATTTTCAAGCCTTAGGCTATAGCACATATGTAACTCGTACTATTTTAGGAACCTTATATCCTTTCTATTCAATGTACTGTGCATGTACATTAAATAACTTATATGTTTAGTATCATTTCAAATTTGATCAAACTTCGAATAAATGTGCCTTCAGTTGCTAGGTGGAAACTTATTCATGATAAATACATGATATCATTCAGCATTGGAAATTTTATGCAATACCGAATATGGTTCATATTTTTTGCAATTTCTTAGAATCTTTTGGGTTTCTGATTCAATAAATATAAAGAGTGCTATAATAAGAGTGTTGAACATTTTATCAAAGAGAGCAATAATATAGTTTTATTCAACCAATTATATTACAAAAAAGTTCAATTGTATTTAATAATAGATAAAGCATAAAATAATTGTCGCTTATATTTGAATCTAATATAAACTGTAATTTCCACGAAACGAAAATAGAAATAAATTCATACTTTAAAGGAAATAATGAAAAAGTTAAGCTAATTCTCCGTATTTGGGTTATAAATAACATAGGGAAAACTGAAAATAAAATATTTTCAGCAACAATTACATCTATTTGAAATTTATAACATGAAAAAAATACTATAAAATATACTTCTAAATATTTTAAAGTTTTATTACTATTTGAGAAGAATTGTACTATAAAAATAAATATCAAAGGAAATATAATTTTTAAATAAATTTCAATATAATACAAAATTATTTTGTGCTATAATAGAAAGGAGATATGATCCGTCATATTCGATGGTCACATTACCACTTTTGTATTTTCTAGCTAAGCTTGCTTACTTATCTGGTGATTTCTCTCATTTTTGTCGAAGGCGACTTTTAATTAGTTAATCACAAAGGAATTGCCGAATCACTATGAAAGCACTTGTTGTAATAAGAAAGACTGAATCATCCCAAAACTAATATCTTGCAATAAACTTCTTTAAGGGAACTAGTTTCGCACGCGCTCCGTACATAGTGCAAACAGTAATCAAAGCCTAGGTAATTCAAATCCGTACCATTTGTGAATAACACCGTAGAAGCTAGAACCAGCAACTGAGTTGGCAATTTTTCACCCTCCTATCGGTGGTACTTTCCTGGTAAAATCTCTTGTTGCGGAAAATAACATTTCTTTTCCTCCTTTGATTAAAAGCTATAGTAACATCTTTGTCACACAACTTGCAAATTGGCTTTCGATGACATCATTCGTTTCAAGATAAGATAAATTTAATTTAACATATCAATAAATTTATTTATACAAAAATATTCATAAATTGTTAAGAATATATTCGTCTACTTTTTTATTATAAATTTCTCAGTCTTTTGTGTAATATATTTCTTACCTCTAAAAGCAGTTTTCAGACGTCGTATTTCTATTTGATGCATATCTTAAATCTTTAAAAGTATTATTTCATTTTAATAAAGCGTCTTTATTTAACACATAAAATAGTCTGATATTTTCCCATCGCTTTTTTTTCCATGTCCGTTTTAATCTGCAATATGTCCAATATCTTTCCACTGAAAACAAGAGTCTCGAAAGTTCTTTGAATTCTCGATAGCTTTTCAGAAATCTCTTTGATGTGCTTACGTATATTTAAAACTTTTGTAAGCTTGTTTAGTTTTTTTAAAAATCGGTCCATGACCTCGAAAAGCGCCCTAAATCTATTTCATTGGCGAAAAATTATGTTCTAAACACTTTCAACGGGGACAAAGATTAAAGCACCGTTCAAACGGATCTTCATTCTCCACGAATGGCGCTTAAACTCTTCACCGTTCCATCCTGAGTGGCACAAATCTTCATTCAGTCTCATTTGTTTCCATTAACTCCCACCATTCATGATCCACGGGCCAGCGTTTTGTTCCGAAAATAAATCCCAAACACACTTAGAGAGGCTAAATTATCCAAAGCGAGCGGCAAAATGGCCGCCATTCAGACTTTTAATACAGCGATGTGAAGGGGGAGGGGGGAGACAGAACTTGAATTATGTATAAAGTAAAGGCTTGGCGATTTTTTTTATTCCTTCTTTTGTATCTCTTCTTTACATCGAGAGCATTCATTCAGTGTTGCCATAATGGTGTTTTCTTGGCGACGCAGGTGGTAAGGAACTGCTATTAGTCGCCAACAGATCACACTTCTTTCAGAGAGTTTCAGATTTTTATCTCTTACAGAGATGAAAAAGTGGCAGAAGCGGCGATAAAAATATCTTTAGATATCTCCCCCAATTTTTTTTTCACGTTCTTTATGTTGATGTTTGTGTGTCCACAGGTGCCGTCACGGTTGGGAAGGTTATTGATTGGAAGACACCGTTTTTGGTTATTTGGCGAGGGACGCTCCACGCTGGGCGAGGTTACAGAAAAGGTATTGGTGGGGAAGAATGTATTTGATGGGAAAATAAAAGTTGGCGAAACTTGCGGAAAGTTGGAAGCAATTTGTCATACACTGAATGATCATCTTTTTTGCTTTATCTGCCAACATCTGAATGATATTGGGTGAATGAAATGGAGTGTAACAGGGAACAAAGTTACCTGCCTGACAATGTCCGATACGTATTTGAATTCCAGATGTTTCTATTCGCATATCAGAGAGATACACCCTAGATTGTTATGATAAACAGAATATTTTTCTGCGGAATGTATTTTTAGAAAAATATATTAGTTTGAATGGACTTGTGTATCTGAAAGACCTTTGAGCGAATATCAACGGAGCCTATGCCATTCAATAATTCCATTATAAAAATTGCATATTTTCATATTCTTAAATTTGCAGACTGTAATATACAACATAATTAATATTTGGTTTCCGAATATTTTCCGATTTATTTTCTTGTACGTACCGTTCGTCATACTCGGATCATCAAAAAATTTTAGCATTCTGAAAACGGATTATTGTATTTTCAGCTTTCTTTTTTTAAGAGGAAAATTTCTGTCGAAAATGAGTTTATGACTTCAAATTTTGTTAATTGCAACTAAACAACTAAGGGAAACTTTTTTGAAAACAATAGTCTAAATTAAGAGCACTTACTCGGACAAAAATCATGAAATCGGACGATTTTAATTATTTAAAATTACAAATTACGATTTAGTTGACCCTTAATTAGAAAATTAAGATTTAGCTGGCAATTAATTAGATAATTACGATTTAGTTGATTCATTAATTAGTGAATTGATATTTGGTTGAACATTTTGAAACAATTGCATCTTCGCAGAATTTTATTTAGCTCTGTATTAACTGCATGTTTAATATGAGAGTTATTTTGGATTTGAACTTCATTAATTTAAGCATGATCAGATGACAAGGACGACTTGAGACTCCAACCAAGTAATCAAAATTCCACAATATACCAGTTAGTTTGATTCAAGTCGCGCACAATGCGAAACTTTGACTAAATCACGATTTCAGCATTTTTAGCATCTCACATTTTGATATACAATTTATGAATATTACATCAATATTATTGTTTTTAATGTTATAATTGTCGTTGAATTATTTATGTTCTGTAACTGAATGCAAAAGCAATAAAGTATTTATTAAAGACATTAAATGATTATAAGCAGAAAAATATAAACATATTATTATAAACATGTATTTATTATAAATATAAAATTTTCAATTCTCAGTAGTACAAAATAATCAAAGTTCAATAAAATAAAATGAACATAATTTTTCATAAGAAAATTCATGTTATGTGGTTGGAAATTACCATGAATAAACCACATTGGGTTCGAAAGTTTTGTTAATAAATAAAATGGTATAAATTGCAATCAAGAAAAAAATATATATATACTTATTATTCTACATTTATTTTTTCGAGATGAATATTTGTAGCCAAAGAAAAATAACTGAAAAAAAAAAAAAACTTGCTAAAGTATTGATAAGACGAAATTATCGAAAAATAACTTAAAATGTCCCGAAATATTTGAGAACTTTGTATGCGGACCGTCAATTTTAGTACCAAAATGAAAAACAGGATACTTAGCGAAATCTGCACAATTTGCTTATGGTGCGAATTGTAGCGTCGTTATTTGCCTGTGACTAAAGAAATCTGTAAAAGTTGTTTTGCAACAACGGCCTTCCAACTGCGCGAAAGCCAAGTAGCTCGTATAGACCATGTTAGCAACGCTCTCAAATATTATACAAGTTTAAAATTAAAGCATCTCTTTCTAATTAAAAGAATGCTAGTTATGATCATGTGGCGTTACTTAAGAACATGATCAACCGAAAAATGAAATTATGAAAACTGATCGATATGGTTAGATGGGCGAAGGATTTCAATATCAATAAAGTTCGATTTTTCTCGAATAATAATTCATTCCTTATTCAAATAATTCTTACATATTTAATAATTAAGGAATGGAAGTTGCAAAGGAATGAAACAGCTTTGAGCATTAGAGATGAACACATAAATGGTAAATTTAATACATGCATAATAAATATGGAGCTTCAAAGTTAAGATTATTAAGATATTGTTGCGTTAACTCTGGGTTTTCTTTTATAGAATTACTCACTTTTTTGATGATCTAAATAAAATAAATGTAGCAATATTATGTATTATTCCAAATATTAGAAAATGAAAGTGAAAAGATACCGAAACTATATTACATAAATTATCCGGCTAAAATTAAAATAAAAAAAAATATACAAACATATTTTCTATCGAACAACAATAAAACCCCTTTCGAACAAAATTTCAAGAATTCCGTTGAGAAAATTTGGAGCACCCACCATACAGCCCGGATTTAGCACCCTGAAATATTTGTCTATTTGGACCCATAAAGAGGTTTATCGGCTGTCAGAAGTGTTGACTTTAACGATGGCCTCATACGATCTTTGATGTTCTAGGTAATCAGGATTTTTAAACTGATTCAAAACTGCTAAAATGCCTGAAAATAAATTACTCTTAAGTCGAAAAGTAGTAAATTAATAATACTTTAATTCCTTTTTTATACTGTCATGCACTGAAGTTTTTATTATTGTATTCAAGATTATGTGCGTTGCTTATTGATACTTCTTCGTAGATTCATCTATGAGCTCATGGAATTCTTGAGATCTTAATATGAATGGATCTCCGAAGATATATATTTATATATATAATTAGGTCAAATGCAAATAAAAAATTTAATATAATACAAGCAAAGCACAATAAAAAAACTATTCGGGAAAATGTAAACTAAATAATATACATAATTTCATTTTAAACCAACTGTTTTGGTAACTACGACAGCGAAAAACATTATCCAGATGAGTTCTGGATTATTATACATTCTGAAGCTATAAATCGAAAATAAATTTTCTTTTCAGCGTATGGAAACCGAATATTAGAAGATAAAATAAGTTCCGAAAACTTTGAAAAGGATGTGGTTCAAAAATCATTAAATACTCCACACCCATTAGAAATTATGCATTTAGGTGAGGGTTATTAAATAATTTCATTTCCAATTCATATTCAAGAAATTACATCCTTTCAGTTATGTAATTTATGTCATGATTCCTTTATTTCTACCTCTTACAATTCTTTGGATTTCTTCTCAGGAAAAATCAATGCATTTCCTTTTGATAAAAGTAAGATCGATATTTTATTCCCCTCAATGAGTCATTTTTTGAGACAGTTTGAATTCTAATAGGTGAATTTCTTTACACATTTCCAACTGACATATATGCTTAGTCTTTTGAATTTCTATTATATAATGAGTGGTTTTAAATGGTTTGACATAAAACAATATTTTTGGAAAGCATTCTAGATTGAATTAAGTTTGTATGAATGTTTGAATGAATAACGAAAGTTTCTATACAGTCAAAATTAAACTACAGATATGAGAAAATCCGAGTATCTTTAGTTATCAGATCTGCAAATATCAAATCGCTTGATAAATTCCGGATCTCTATTTAATCTAACAATATTTTTTAAAAAATAACTCTTCAATAGATACAATTTCATTGAAAATCTCAGATTTTCTGAAAGAGACAACCATATTTTTATTATTTTTTTCAAAAGAATCCTTTAACAGAAACTTTGTGAGTTAAAATATTTCTTACTGACACACGTTGAATATTTTTACAATTGATAGTGATCTAAAACTATATTTTCGTTTGAATTTCTTGAAAAAATTTGAATTCATCAGATAAATGATTTATAAATTCTCCTTTAAAAGCAGAAATCTTTCATTAATTCATATTTACATTTTTTGACCAAGATTAGGAAATAACTTTGGACACTATCTCAAAAGATAAAATGAAAACACTTTAAATAAATTAAATTATCTTTAGAATATAAATCTATAAATAAATCTAAAATGATAAATTAAGTAAATATGTTCCCCCTTTTAAACAACATAAATTCCATTCACAAATCTATTTTATAATGAAAGATTTGCTCAAATAGGGAATTTAACATTTATTAAAATGAAAGGCGTTAAATATAAAACTTGATTTTATATAAAACTTGATATATAAATATAAAACTTGATTTTATATAAAACTTGATATATAAATATAAAACTTGATTTTATATAAAACTTGATATATAAATATAAAACTTGATTTTATCTAAAACTTGATATATAAATATAAAACTTGATTTTGCAGCATATTAAAAGAATTATGAATGCTAAAAAACGATTCCTTTCAAATTGTATTATAATATAGATTGAAATCTATCAAAAATGGCAACGAATGACAACTCAAGTTCTCAATTTTAGAAAACTACAATCACACTTTTATGAGGGGATAAGCAGCCTTAAATAAGATTCTAGTGTCTTTAGTAGTATTTGGAAGGTTCTGAATGTAACAACAGACCCAAGAAATCAACATTTTATATAATAAAAATTACATAACAGCTTATTTAATAGACTGAAGCTCTATCAGCCACAGAATGATTGAGCAGACACATAACATAATGATTTCAATTAGATTTGACAGTGATCTTTAACAGTGTTCAATCAAGTAAATGGAGAAAAATAAACTATTATAATTCTTTAATAAAAGAGATCTCGAGATCGGCAATGCTGAAGAACGCCATGAAACAAACACACAAAAACTATATCTGAAATTATTACAGGCCGCGGTGGCCTGGTGGTAAGATCTCGGCTTCGGAAACTGAGGATATCAGGTTCGAGACGCTATTACACCGAAAAACCGCCGTGTAAGCGGGACTTCTGCACGTTAAATGTCCGGACCAAACGTTCTCCCACTGATTTGATGTATGCGGAGAGAGGGTGTGCAGGCTTAGGTATCGTCCTCATCATCTAACAGCGGCTCAAAATACGAGTTCCGTCCCAAAATAGCTCTAGCGCTGTTGCTTTAAAGGGAACTTAAATTAACTGAACTAAAATTATTGCTGCATATCGATGAGCACGATAATTCAAAAATATAAATTTCTAGAGGAATTAAATTACGCATGTCCTTTTCACACTAAAATGGTAGATTTGTATTAAATTTTGGATTAATTTTCCAAAGGGAAATCATTTTCAATTCTCTCAGGTGCAATAGAATGCATTAACTCAAAGCAAATATGGATATAACTTTTGCAAATATACATATTGTTTTCATCTTATAAATTACTATAATAAGCGTACAATGAATTAGATATTTTCTTAAAGCTTTGCTCAACGCTATTTAATGTTATCTCTTTCAAAATGCGTCTAAATTTGTTTCATAATCTAACGAAATTGTATAGAAAACTTGCCAAAATGCAAAAAAAAAGTTTTAAAATTTATTTTTGAATCTATTTATTATACGACGAGGCTTGATATCAAAACTGTTGTATTTTACATGTGCAACAATGCCGCATTGGCCTACGAGCTCGGAGCCGTATAGTTCCCGGCTCGAAATCCAATTCCGCTAAAGATCCGTTTTGTATGCTGATCTCATGGAGGCTATAACTAACGTCATAGGCCAAACGTCCTCCCGCTGGTGAGGCGCCGAACTCAGGTGAGGGAAGTGGCAGTTCAGGTATCGTCCTCGTTATCTGAATGGAGTTCAGAATTACCAAGTCTATCACAAAACAGCATTTATGTTACTTTAAAATGGGACATTAATATAACTAATATTTACAAATAGAGGAGAAATTCTTGAGAACATTACCGCTTGTTGAATGAAGTGACGAAAATTAAACTTTATCAGTAACTCCAGCAACGTTTACTTTACCAAATCTACTTCCGAATACTAACTTTTGTAAAAGAAAACTTAGTTTCTTTTTGAATTTCGGAATTCTTATATTTCCTGCGATGTTGATAAGAGTTAGACATCACCACATGGCTGATGATAACTAAAAATGACGAATATTAACTTTGAAAGTGAGCAGGTACGAAATACGCCATCTTGTTACAATTTTACGATCTTGTAGTTTAACACCCGAGTTTTTTTTCTATAGGAAAGAGGCCTTTCCTCTGAAAATGTTATTTACAAGGTTGAGAGCGCAGCAAATCGCGAGGCGGTTTTTAGGGGTATTTTACACTTACCATAACAGGTTTTACGAGCCCTGCAATGCATTTAAAAGTGCTATAAAAGTTGCCTCTGAAAGCGGTAGAAAGTTGTCTAATAAAAAGAAGGATAATTTCATTGTTGCTTTGCTTTCTGGGGCTGATAACATTGGAAAGGGAGGTCACCACAATCATAAAATATTAGATATTTTTTAAGTTTATTTTTTATGGAAATATGTGCGGTTGGAAGCTTGTTTGAGAAATAGCAGAAAATCGTCTTTTTATTGAGGATTATTTTCCTATAAAGAGAAAATGGCCTTTGAAAACAAGGATTGATCTGATTTTTTTATATCCTAGTGATTGTAATTATTGTTAAATTCTTCATATGTCATATAAAAATTATATTTTATCCGAAGAATATTTTTATTGCATTGAATAAAAGAATGAAAATAATGAGTCTTTTACCAATCCCTATTAGATAAGTAAATTCATACTATCCAAATACTAGGCTACTATGAAAAGAAACAAAAAATATTTGCCTTAAGTTATATTTCAGGTAGAAATGCCTGCATGATGGTTTAGTTTAGTTACATTAACTTCCCGTTTTAAAGCAACACTAGAACTATTTTGGGAGAGACCTCGTAATTTTGAGCTGTGGTCGAGGGCGATACTTGAACTGACACTCCCTCTCCATACTTCTTTATCAAACCAGTGAGAGGACGTTGGGCTCTAACAGATTTAACATGCACCAGGTTTGTTTACACGACGGTTCTTCGGTGGAATCGGGTCTCGATCCTGAAACCCTCCGGTTTCGGGACCTCACCACCAGGTCACCGCGGCCCCCTACGTGATGACATAAATATAGATGAAAACTTTAATATTTGTATTTCTGATTACTACAATACCCAAATATTAAAGTTCCATGCAAACAAAATATTTCAAAAGCTTTTTTTCTTCATTCAGAGAATATGTGAACTTCCCAATTCAGAATTTAAATGGGCTTATGAATTAATATAAAATGGCTTTCTTAGTCACTGTTGATATTGTTAAAAGTTGATATCATCTGAAAGATTCCTTAAACTCATTTTGAAAAAATGCTTCTAGCTATTCATTTCTGCATCTTGGAATAGTTTAATTCATAATCTAGATAAGGCCCTGATGATAAAAGGGTAAAAAGATTATCTATGACGCAAAAACAGGAATTACCATGGTTTCGAAACCCCATCAGAGCTGCTGATTTTTAGTAAAATAATTTCATTTTATATTTTTTTACTTTAAAAATATTATAATTTTAAACGATGCTCGTGCGCGCATATTAATTTCTGCTTATTATATATGATTTTTTTTTTGCAATATTTTTCTTCTATAGAAAAAAATAAATACATTTCAATAAAATACATTTTTGGAATGGATTTATCTCTTCATCATATGAATTTACTTAACCAGAAATTAAATGCAATTCTTATTCGGGGCATTTATTGGTATTTCATTTCATGTAATAGCAGAGAAGAAAGCTGCTATTTTGAAAGACTTTCAAGTGATTTTTAAACTTTTAATTATTTTCACTTAATTACAGATTTAAATACTAAAACATCACTAATTTAAGCATGTCAGACACGCCTTTGTATCTGAATGAGTTTATGTTGAGAATTCACGTTTAACCCTTTCTAGGGACATGGGAAGTATTTTTCCCTTAAAACTCATCAATCTTTGTATGGAAATATATTGGTTGGTATACATTCTCACAAATTTTTTGATAAAATAGAAACTTAGATGTTTCAGTTTCTCATCTCACACAAAATGATGTGTCTTGATTTATTATTTAGTTATTAATTAACGAAATTAATTATTGAATCAATTATATTTATCCAATAGATTAAATGCATGTCTATATCAATTCTAAAATCTTTTTAATATACAATGTATAATGTATTAATACAGAAAAAATGGCCCTTTAAAAGATTAATAGAGAACAAATAGAACTGAATAATATAGTATAGTTAAATTGGATAACACACTCTATCCCAAAAACTTAGACAAATGCATCAAATGCAATTCAAATTAATGATTCACATTAAATATAGTATGAATTTTTTTCCATTAATGATTCACATTAAATATAGGATCACATTTTCTGCTTTGTGTATAATTATAAGGACTGCATGAAATAAATGTTATAGATATTTTTTTAGAAAAATAACAAATGCTGAAATTGTTTATAAAAAAAAAGGGAGTGCCCCATAATCATTAACAATATTTGTTTTATGAATTATATTTAAACTTCAAGTATACAGCTTCAAATGTTAGTATTTAATCGTATCCATTCACTTCAATCATTTCAAATAGACAGTTTTACATCAAAAATGCTCGAAAGCTCCATCGAGCATCTCGTTTCATCAGAAGAACCTTTCATTGAGAAGAATACCAAAATTTATTAAAACTAATAATTTAATCAGTAATTCAACCGAAAATACATTCAAATTAAGATATATTTTCTCAGTAAAAATACTATTTATTAGCTTAAAATAGCCCACCACCATTTGGTAACTTTTTAAAATTAAGATGATGCTATTGTTTCAATAAGAAAAGAACTTAATTATAAAATAATAATAAAAAAACTTTATAGTCACATTATGTTATATTTTAAGCAAATAAGTTGTTTTTTTTTATCTCGTTTCATATAAATGACGTTTTTCTAGAACGTAATTTTCTATACTAAATTTATTTCCTCAGGATTCATAAGAAAACTATGGATAACTTTTAAAATTCTTGCTTTAAAATAGAAGAATGGAAGTACATCTCAAAAGGTAAGATATCGTATGTCACATGTATTTTTATCTCAAGATATAGCATTAATTATCATTAATTGAGTGTTAATTGGCTAATACCTCTAGCTAATTAAAAAACTATAAGATACAACATATTTAATTCCTAAAACTGCACATGCACACTTCAAGTGAAGCCTCATGCTCCATTTCATACGATAAGTAGGTCGTTTATTACACGTCATGTAGGTTGATTACGTGATTTAGTGAATACTTTTTTTATCGGGTACTTATCGAATACCCCTTGTGGCACCCCTTCGAGGGAGAAATGACGAAAAAAGAAAATTAAGCAAGATAAAGAAAAAAAAAATGGAAGTGAAAAATAAAATAAAAAAATCCAATATCGAACAAGGCATTTTCCTTTTTTTTTTTTTTTTTTTTTTTTTTTTTACTTCGAGATATTCTTTTTGATGGTAAGAGAAAAAGGACAAAAATAATTTTTGTCTGAAAAATCCATTTCAAAAACTATAATTCTAACAGAGATATCGAGAGGTGATCTCGCCGTTTTTCATTTTCTGTTTTTTTTTTTGTCTGTTCGTTCACCCGCTAAGTGAAGGTCGTTCTAGTTTCTTCGCTTGTGAAGTGAACAGAAGAATGTCTCAAGGGACAGAGAAAGAGAGAAAAAGAAAAGATTTTTCCAGATTTGTTGAAGAGATTTTAGTTCTGGGTCATCTGAAAAAGAATAGCTTGTTTTTTTTCTTTCCCGAGATCCATTGATTCATTCTTTCATTTTACCTTTACGTTTAATGTAAACAAACATTAAAAAAAAATCGAAATCGCTTTTTTTTATTCTAAATTTTCTGAAATATAGATTTTTGATGTCAAGAGTGAAAAAAAAAGTATCGAAAAAGAAATGAATTCTTGTAAATATAAGTGTTTCATTAGCGTTTGAGTCTTTTCAGATGACAATAATCGTTGCCTACTGTAATTGCAACAAATAAGTTGTACTTTGTAATTGCAACAAATACGTTGTAATAGTCAGTATGCAAATCGAATCGTTCGATGCCCTAAAAAATATCTTTTAAAATGTGACTAAAATTCACCTTGATACTAAAAATTTAAACTTTTTTCACTGTTAATTCATTAATAAGCAATAATTATTTTTTCCGCTAAATAGTTAGATAAATGATTGGACTGGTTCTCGTTTACAATCATATGATATAATTTAGCATTTAATAAGACTTTGAAGGTATATGGAAGATTTAATCTCAATGAAATGATTGTAAATAAATTGATTAGTAGCAATCTTCTGTAGATTTATATCCACCACCGAATAATTAGAAAAATGATTGGACTGGTTCTTGTTTACAGTCATATGATGTAATAAAGCATTTAATATGATCTTGAAGGCATAAGTGAGATTTAACCTCGATGGAATGGTTATAAATAAAGTGATTAGTATCAATCTTCTTTAGATTTATTTTCATTGAATAGTTAGAAAAATGATTTGACTGGTATTCTTTTCCAATGCATTGTAGCATTTAATGTGATTTTGAAGGAATATATGAGATTAATTCTCGTTGAAAGGGCCATAAATAAATTGATTAGTATCAGTATTCTGTAATTTTTTTACATTATTTACACACACACACACACACATATATATATATATATATATATATATATATATATATATATATATATATATATATATTCCATAAATTATTAATTACGAATTTGAGCTTTATTTTTCTATTTGATAATTTTCACATAATTTATTGAAACTGTATATGATGCAAGAATCAACAATATCTATTTTTTTTCCATTTCAAGCAAATCCTAATGTGTGAGGTAAGTGCCAGATATAGAAAAAAAAGTCGAATTTCGTATTGGAAATAATGAAGAAAAAATAAAAATGAAAAAGTTAGCAATGCAAGATAGTTAAAACTATGCTATATAAAAATAACAATTTAAATATATCATAAGAAAATGCGTGTTTTCTATTTTCTTTATTATCATATATATAAGCAAAAGCAAAGCAGATAACGTTATGATGTTAATGGAATATAGACATCCAAAATTTTAGCTTGAATCGTTTATAGTGTCCATTTTGAAAAAGCCCTATGCATTATTAAAATTTAAAATAATTATTCAAGTGAATGCATGCTAATTGTTATTAAACTGATATGATAACAATGCATATTATTAAATTGACTCCAACCTGCCTTCCCATAGCAAAAGAATTTCAAATTAAAAAAGAAAATAAAAATTACAGAAATTTCATCTTTTTTAATTGGACTATGAAAGAACAAAGAGACAAATTAACATTAGTTCAGAAGAGGAAACTGACAATGCTAACAGTATGGTCAGTTATTCACAAGTTAGTTAAGGCAATTCAGAATAAAGATAAAATGCAGATTGATTTATTTATACATTTATAATATGTGCAATAGATATAAAGGTCACAAAAGTAGAAAGCAAATCAGAAAGCAGAATTTCCCATAGACTTAAAAATCCATCTCCTAATCTATTCTGATTGCTCTTCTAATTGCGGAACTTATTTGTAGGATGTACAATCATTGAGCGGATAATATTACTCTCTTACTTCCTCGAATTATTGTGAAACGCTAAAGAATAAATGTAAGATTTCACATATATTCTAAAAGAAAAACAAATCTCATCTTAATATCCAATACCTTGAAAAGAAAAAGATTCACTATTTTGATTTTTCTATCGAAACCCCCGTTTTAGCAAGGTATTTGAAAACTCCTTTAGCCTGTTATCTATAGATTAATAGCATGGTGAAGAATTATTTTAACTTCCAGTTTACATTTGGGCGATACAATTAATTTTGAATGAAACAAACCAAATTAAATATAATTAAAACATTTAACGATTGATTATAACTGATGACTGATCATATATAATACTAAAAATATTTTTTGGGTCTATGTACTTATTTAAACCTTACCCATCTATTAGATATGACAGTTTTTTTTTCTTGAACTTAATGTCCTGTTAATTCAATTAAAATAAAGCTAACACAATCTGCGCCCCAGATCATGCCTATCTTTTGCCCGGAGAGTTCTTGGCGAAAGATCATCCTCAAAGGATTGGTCAGATTACGTCCTCTTCTGAAGGATTACTCTTATGATTGATGTTTCTATCGGTTGCCGAAACAGATTTACCATCCCTTTTACTTTGCCATAAGGTACCCTCGGTCAATAACCAAAGCTGCCAAAGAAGGAGAAGGAAAAAAATTGCCAAGAGAAAAAAAAAATCCCGAAACCGCCAAGTGATGTATTACAGAAGTTTTGGACACAATGTATGCCGATGGTGGGGGTGTTTTGTTGGCTGTGTGTCTGCTCAAAAGTGACAGGGAGAAAAGGAAGGGCCTGGTATTTACGGTGATTTTCTTGAAGGGTTGGTGTTTCGTGTGCTGATGGTTCGTTATGGCAATTCCTGTCATCAGAGGCCTGTCTTGGCGTTGGATGGATGTATCAATGGAAATAGGACGCTGTCATAGAAATAATGCTCCTCTACTCAAGATGTGACATGGTGCTATTGACAGAGATTATTGACGATCTTGTATTGAAAAAGACCCACTTTTGTTTGTCAAACACTGTATTGGCAGGAATAACATACGTTTACCCTTTATTTTTTTCACAAAAGCCTTTTTTTGGATGATTGATCTGAAATCATAGCTTTCAGAGCTGGCACTGTCTTATTTCCTTTTTAAGCATGCAATATATATATATATATATATATATATATATATATATATATATATATATATATATATATATATATATATATATATAATGATATTTTTTTTATTTAATTTAAATCCTAATTTATTTCCTAATTTTAATCTTATTTTAGCCCAAATTTACTTCATTCTAAAATGCTCTCTTATTTCACGATCCAATTCCACAATTTTTATTTCATTAATGCTACCCGCGCTCTAGAAAACTGTAAATTCATCATTTTATAGGATCCGAGTGAAGGGATAAAATTCCTTACTGCTTAACAAATTCTTTTAAAGATAGCTACATTTTCCTTTTCTAAGTCTACACATGTCAAAGAAATCCCTATCAAAATTTCATAATGAGGGAAAAATGGAGGTCTCTTTCGCTCTTTTGCTCTTGTACTTCGATATGAACGGACTTTAATTTCGTTATAGCTTCTTGTACATAATATACCTCCCGATATGGAATAAATGTAGATTAAAAATCCAAAAGTGTCTTCTCTACGAGCACGTTAAAAATTATGTTAACACACACACGCGCACACACGCACACACACACACTCACGCAAGCTCGGATACACGCACATACATAAATTTCAAAAAGTTCTAATCATAAGATAGGACATATAATTAGGATAGGCAACGACAAAACAAGCAAAAAAATAATAATAATAAAAACATTTTTAAGATGTAACCTTAGTTTGTGTGCCAATGAAATTTCAAAATCCCTTTTATTTGAAGATTTCATTTGAAAAATACAGAATTATGTGAACTAAGGATAGGATTGGTTTCCTCTTTCAATTCATTGCAATAACATAACTATCATCCAATTTAAATGCTTGTTAAGTTTATGCAATACGGACAATTTTATCTGTAAAGGAAGTTTTTTTCCTTTCTATTCTCTGGTAAATTTGTACAATTGAATTACTTCCGTAGCATGATAAACAAAATAAAGAATGCATTCTGGATTTACGCCAGATAAAACAGGTTTATGTCTAGATGAATTGAAGAGGTTAAGAACGAAGAATTTCTCTCGTCCAATTTCTAACATTTTTAGTTCATTTTAAAGCACGGAGAGGCTGACTATTAGCATATGAGCAAATCTGATCCAAGCGCTGAAATATGTAAAATATTTTTTGAGAATAAAACTATATGCTGCATTTCATGCACGTAGTATTTCGCATTTTTCGGTTATGGGGTGCTTGAATAATATGAAGCAATGGACATATTTTCTTGAGACATTTTCACACAAAATTCTATTCTATTCTATAATTTCCGAATAAAAGCAGCATACGAAATTCCATTCAAATAACGTCTTTCACATTCGAGTCATTGTTCTCACAGATACATAAACAGAATTTCAAAGATGTTTTCTTATTATTCGGAAAGGTCTAAGATTTATATATTTGGCAAAAACTTTTTATTTATATATTAAAAGACATTTGATAAGATGATTAGAATTTTTCTTCATATGTGATCAGCTAAATGTAATGCCCTGTCCATTAAGTCGATCCATTTAAATACTGTTTGCAAGCAATATAATTCCAGTTGAATGGATAGAGTTCAGACTTCTATTGCGATTATATTATTTCATTATTCGATCTGTCATCAGCCTAATTAAACTTAACAAGATAATTAAATTTTAAATATTTTCTCATTTTCTCGAAGTAAATTAGATCTAATTAAAGTAAGTATACTTTGATCAGTATTTATTAATCCTTAGTGCATGCATTCAGTAATTTCATTATGCTTGCTTTCAATAAACAGAAAAAGTGCGTTATCCGTATTTAATTACTATTGTACTTGTATCCTTCAATGAATATACTCTTAACAAATAAATCATTAACACACTAGAATGAATTTGAACAATTCTTGTACACAAATATTAAAAAGAAAGTTTTAAAGAAGTGGCGGGACTTCAAATCTGAAATCTTCTTGTTTTAGTTATAATTGAATGTTTTTCGCTAATGTAACTACCATATATAGACATATTTGGAAGTACGATACAAATACTTCAAGCATAAGCCCTTCTGACCAAACGTGACTTTTCGGATTTCGGTCTTGGTGCTCTTCTCTTGCTTCGATGAGTTTACAAGAAGGGGATGGTCAAATATCATTCGCTCTTAACTTATACTTTGAAATTTTGAATGTCATCACTAGACAAGACACTAAATTCCGTTATAGCAATACTTTTCCGTAATAAATGGATTATCAAATATATTATGCTATTAAATATAGTCACATTCAGGGAAAATCTATAATTATCTGCTGCCAACAGTAATAATTCTCCAAAAGAAATAATTAAAACTTGTTTTGTAGGGCACCCATTTGTTAAAAACTATATATATATATATATATATATATATATATATATATATATATATATATATATATATATATATATATATATATATATATATATATATATATATATATATATATATATATATATATATATATATATATATATATATATATATTCGTCTAATATATTGTTTTGTATTTTCCTTTCTGTTAAAATGGTATATCTCTTGGGCCTAATTTCAAGGGATTTTCGGGTCACGAGGAATCATTATTAGACTGTCTAGTCTGCATACCCTCACAGAAAAAAAATCCCTTTTTTTTAATCCCTGCCTGAGGGAATTGCCAAGGCCGGATTCTTTATTTATTGGTTTAATTTGATTTTCCTATTAACTTGATATATATATATATATATATATATATATATATATATATATATATATATATATATATATATATATATATATATAATATATATACTAGCAATACTCGCACAGTGTTGCTAGTGACATAATATCCAAGAGGAAAAATTTGCTTTAAACTTAAGTCTAGCCTCCACCCGATAATGACATGGGCATGTCACGTAACATGAAGCATAAAAATATATTTTGAATACAAAACAATTTTTTATAACACACATTCAGAAATATTTTAACTTCTAAAAAGATAAAAATACTATGTGCTCATAGACAAAGCAATTCACTGAAAATATACAATAAAAAAGCTGTTTTAAAATTTTTTCATGAGATTCATTCTGTCTCTGTAATTCAGTTGCGATGCGATTTAAAGACAGACTGTTACTTCGGTCAAAAGAAGAATCTCCTTCCCTACGTGTGGACATTCTTTCTCTGATATTCGTTACCGAACTTTTTCCTCTACATTTTTATTATCGCGCAACAAACGAAACGTTTTGGCATTTAATGTGCTCCGGCCAAGGTTGGATTTCCTTTTATTGGACATAATGAGTTTTGAATCGCTGTTTAAAATCAGACATAAACAAAGAAATGTATCACATATGCATACTACAGCTCTTACTATTTACACTTGCGCAATTTAAGGTTTTTGCACATGCACTGTTAAGTGCAAAGCACAGATACTGCTGCTTTACGCATGCGGGAATCGCAGCAGGAAAATAATTAAAATCACAATTATAAAACTCCTTTTTTTATTTTAACATGCCTTCAATATAATAAAACCTTCCCCAATAAATGCCCTACAAAATGGTTAAATTAAATTAATAATATATATATATTGCAAAAATTTATTTGCTTTCAAATAAAGAACATATTTGTATTCCCATAACATTCTAACAAATTATCACCAAATCCTATATTCAATTCAAAGAAATCAGAAAATGAATTTCTAATTATTTCATTAATTTAGAGAAATAATTATTTTATTTAATAAAAAAAAGTCAACAAAACTATTCGCAACAGCTATATATAGAATGATAAAATCATAATTGTCCTAAATGGAACGAGCCACTTAGAATGTTAAATAAATTTATTTTTTAAGGAATGAAATGTCAATGTTATTTCATTTTTCGTCTGTGTCAGCATTTTTTTTTAATTCTTTCTCAAAGCAATATAAAACTTGTATCGATGGAATAATGTTTCTTTCAATGACTGTGCGCAGGTGCACCTCGCTATTCCTCATTAGTTCACAGATATCTCTAAATCTTCATTCATTTACTCCCCTTTTCAAACTATTCTTCTTGTCTTCTAATTTACCAGCAGATATATATTTTGATTTACTTTCAACATCAACTTTTATGACTGAATATTTATTGCTTAAAAAAATGACCATGTATGCTTTGATAGCAAATTATTCGTTGTGATTGAGTTGGAAGTTGTATGACTTTTCCAAGAGAAACGTAAACGTGGACCCGTTTCCCATAAAAACTTCAATACCGAAAATTTACTTTTATATAATGAAATTGAATCAAAGTTCATCATATGACCTCCAAGGTTGTTATTAATTATAAAAGGCATCCCATTTCCATTTCATCATGATAATTTGATTCGTGGTCTTGGCCATGTAACTCAAATGAAGCAAGATCAGAAGCAAAAACTAATTCTTATGTGAATGACAAGAAATGTATACATTCACTTGAAATTAAAAAAAGAAACCAGATATATATCCTTCCAATGACTTGAAGATAGGAGTAGATTTTTTTTCTTTTCTTCATATGATTCTAATAATATAGCAAATTCCCAATCCGTAGAACTGGGTGCCACGGCAACCACAGATAATCTGGAAATGGACCTAAAATTGGCATACATATAATGCGAAATGCTTTTGTATAACTTATGTTTATAGTAAAGTTTCTAACATATAATTGTAACAAACGTCTTAAGATCAATATTAAAAACGTTTTTACTCGTTTAACTGTATATCAGATATTGGTCAATTATTTTTTTAAAGATAAAGCTCATTTTTATTTGCTTAAATTTTCTAACAAGATTTAGACCACAGTAAACAGCGGATCATCGAGGAAATACCATCATTTCAAAATTCCATACTTTAAAGAGATCTTTTAAAATTAACTATAGGTTATAGATTAAATTTTAATCATGTTATTGATTTTCCTGAATCAAAATGCGCTAAAGGTTTTAAACGTAATTGCTGCCATCTCTTAAATTTATGACCCCTACAAATGAGCTGTCGCCGTACATTAGTATGAATACCTCAGATGATCCATTTTATGAAAACTCAAAGCTATTAATAATGAATGATTTATTTCGCTCTCAGAGAATTTCCAACTCTATCATCTACAACCTTCGAGCGGATAAAATAAAGAACTGATCCCGTGACCGGAGCCAATAACTGATTCAGTAAATCACATAACTGAATTCTCCGGTGGCCCGCATTTTCTGTCTTCGGCGATCGAGCGCTCCTGCAACATTTGTTTATCGCAACATTCAGAGAGAAAATGAATGCTGCTCGATTTATCCGAGGTTTTCGACATTTATGACAAAGATAAAATGTTGCCATAAATGTCGATTTATTGATTAGATTGTATACTGCATGCTTAGGCTTTTCAATTCAGATGATAAAAATGTTTCTGGCGATTTTAATTTTGTACTTCTATGAATTCCTTGAAAATTCAAGTTAATTATTTACTAAGAAATGATTGGTATAGAATTCAAAGCAAATTAAGCTATCAGACTTTGATCGCTATTTAATAAATTTATAGAATGACTATGAACCAATTTTAATATATAAAAATATAAAATGTTAAACATAATAATTTTTTCCTCTTCATATGGGCTAGAACAGATACTGTTTCTGAAAAAAAATGAATTTATTTTCTTGACATAAATATAAGCCAAGCTCTTATTCTATTTGCATAGTTTATCTCGTTTATGACACTATGTGACAGGATTTCTTCTATGAAATGAATAAAAAAGGTCATGTTTCCTTTATTAGCAAAATTAGAAAACATTCCATAAGTTTTTCCCCAAGATCTTCGGTTTCAGATAATGTGTTAAATAATTTAGCATCAAATGGTACTTAGATTGAAAAGTTTTAAAGGAAATCTGTAGTAAAAACATGTGTGAAATATTAAGTCATCTAGAAATATTTTTCCTGAAAGAGCCTGAATTCCTTTAGAATATAATGCGGTTTACTTTGCCATAAGCGATAAGACATGAAGTAACTATTGCTGTGAAATGCTGTACTTACGCGCACATGAAGTAGATTGATGAACATAAACTCGACTTTCAACCTTACCTTAGGTTTCGATGATAGCCTAAGTTTTACTTTCGTAAGTCTCCAAAGACCCGATAAATCAATTTTTATCAATTCTTCCTAATATTTGTCATTCAATTTTTCATTCATTGTAAATATTTTCATGCTCGTATTTTACTTTTACATTTTTCTATTTTAACTTCTTATTTTCATTTTAGTCATATTTCTATAAAATAATTTCTGCTTGCCACATTGCACATGTTTTTCTGCACTCCACGGAATTTCATTCACCTCAAGTCAAAAGTTTTCCTCGAATGCAGCTGAAGGCCCCGGCCGGTGGACAGTGAACTGAAATGTTGAGATCTATAAGATTTCTTTATTTCTAAGGAAAAAAAAAACTCATATTCACTATGTCATTCATGAAGCTTATCATCGTGCGCATATGTATATCAATGAGCAGGTACAATTTTTATGGAATGATTTTATTCGAATTTTTACGTATATTTGTAATTTGAGTGTTAAAGGTGTATATCGAATTTCATTTGTCTAGTATCTCCTTCTTATACATGCTATACGCTCATAGACAAATGAATGGATAGACATACATTTCCAAAAAGAATTTTCCTTCAGATTCAGGAAGCTAAAAACTTGGAGCTCATAAAAATGTTATCTTATTTATCAGGCGAGAAAGGGAAAAAATAGTAGATATTATTGAAAATAATAATCACTTATTTATGTGTTTATGAAAATAATTTCGGTCATTTAATGTGGACAATTAAATTACAAAATCAGTAGTTTCAAACTTCATAGAACATGTTAAGGGAACGGGCTCTCCCAACAGCTAAAATCCGAATATTTCAATTGTGAATAGAATATATTTTTCTCACAGGAAAAAAATAGGAAATTCAATTTATATACAAGGTGCGGCAGAAAAACCGGGTCAAACAATTTGTAATATTAATTTATTAAAAATAAATAAATTAACAAAATATAACAAATAATAATAAGGGTAGACATTCACTAATAAATAAATTTAATTATTTCAGAGTGGCCGCCTTTTGCAGTATTGCAGAGGCGGAAACGGCTATTGAAAATTTGCATTCAGACTCTTGTTGCCGAGAACACATTAAGCAAACGAACGATTTCGCACCATCGTTTTCCTTGTTTAAACAAAACTAAGATAGCGGATCTTCCACCTGACATTATAAAATATCTTATAATTGAAGTGGTAGATATAAAGAAAGGAACACAAATTAAAAAGAAATTAGTTCATTTCTATTCTATGATGTAATAACTTTGTCCGAGTTTTTTTGCGCACCCTGTAGAAAGGTATGATTTCATTTTCATTAGAAAACACCATAAGGGTATTTGTTTCTTAATGCGTTTGATTTGATAGCAACTCGAAAATGTCTCCTGAAGCCATAATCCTGTTGAAATCAATAACACTAAATCGAATGCTTAAAAGAGGATTCAGCACGTATCATATTAAAATTAGCCTAATATGTAAACATATGTTCAATAATTACGATGAAAGTAATTTCATCCAAAAATACATAAAAGCAAACTTTCTATAGAAAAGTTCTTTCACTTGACAATACGAAAATACATGATCAATAGAATAATTGTTTTAAGTAATGAATAGTTATTGTAAGCATATAGTATAAAATTTTATTTTAATTAATTTAAAAGAGTTTTAAATATGCATACCGAAATTCAAAAGAAAGAAATTTTGAGAAAAATGCAAAAAGCAGTATCTTTTTTTTATCATTGAGATTTCTATTGATAATATTTTGATAAGTTAATTTATGATTTTTGCATTTTTCGAACTTTTACATTTCAGAAATCGGTGAATTGTTCCTATTTTAAAGGCATAAAATTATAAAAAAATCAGTTTTTGAGAGCATAAATCATCCTATCAAGCATAGGGAATTGTGTGTCAGCCATATGACAATGAAAGGTTTGATTAACAAACAGACATTTTGATTAAATATTTTGATAGATGTCCCTCTCGAAATTTGCATAAATTAGGGCGTGAGTGGCAGACAGTGCAATCGCAAGACAAAACTAAATGCGTAAAGAACTGCTGATTCGACGCATATTACACGAGGATGCATTGATTCCATAAGGCAACGTAAGTGACAGTTATAGTTATTATAAAAGTACATCGTAATAATAAAATAAAAATAAAATTGATGAAAAATAGAAATAAAGTTTAATATTTACTGTTTTATAATGAATTTATTTTATAAAAAATCCACAAATGAAAGCACTCAAAATGCTCAACGAATTTCATTAAGGACTCCGATGAAACTCTTTCTTGGCCATATCTTTCCAACTAATAGTTGAATAACTTAGCATATACCTGCATCCCTCCCCTCAAGTATCTTTGTTCCTTATTATAAGCAAGATCCCCCCTTTTCTCCCCCAACAATACCTTTTGTATCTTTCCCCTCTTTTATTCCGTGTCATCGTGGATGCTATTTATCGGCCCTCATTAAGAGCCTCAAAAAGGGATAAAGAAGCAAAGAAAGGGAGAAAAAAGAAAGAAGAGGAGAAAGGAAGGGAAAATTTCATACTACGGATTCTTACTTCTTTGGTATGGGATTTCCTGCTCTAATGAAGTTCTCTAGTCAAAAGAATGCTTTAATTTTCAACGGCAGTCGTAACAATCATTTCGAACTCCACAATGAAATCTCCCAGAATTCCTCATTCCATTCCTTTTTAATGGATTTTTGTTCGGTTTCATATCTTTTCATTTCAATTTCTTTGTTTGCCGAGTGTTTTCTTCAAAATGCAACGAGAGCAGTTGAAAGAAGAATACATGAAAAAAAAATCTTTATGGAATTAAATTTTTCGTTCTTGGTTTTCGTCACGGTTTTTGAACTTTGTTAAGTTTTCCACCTTTGAGTGTCAGACATTAATTCTTATTCACATTTTGTCGAGAATTTGTTTTGCTTTTTGGCAGCAATAGCACAATTTATTCCATTGTTTTTCATTTCTTTTTATTTACAACTTTTGGAGTAGCTGCGAATTTGAAGAAAGCATAATGGAAGGAAGATGGAGAATAAAATAAACGTCTGATTTCCACCGTTCCGGTTTGGTCTGGTGTAAAACGTTTCACTTATACAGATTAGAAAGAAGAACATTGGCGTTATAGGGCTTACAGTATTTTAGCACATAACTTTAAATATAATTGGTAATTTTTAATTAATTATGTATAATTTACGAAATGTGGGTTTTGAGTATGACGTTTTAATAAAAAAAATGTGTGTTTCAGGACCTTAAAATTTACTTTATATTTTATGTACAATAATTTTTACAAATTATAAAGGTTGTAATACTTTCCTGTTTTTTGAGAATTGCCATTTGTCTTCCTGATGATGAAATGTTTTCTCTAAACTAGGATATCACAAATAAGTGTACCAATACGAAATTGGGAATATTCAATTAACTCTGATGCTCTTTTATAATTATTCTTTGAATTTATGGCACCGATACATTTAATTAATAGATCAATCACCAGCATTTAGTGGTAACACAATTTGCCTGTGATATAGATTGACTTGAATCCAATTAACTATCTTATACATATTATCATATTCATAGTTACCTCGGCAAGATATTGTCACGAAGATGTAAAGAACTACACTGTTGGTTTAAAGAAACAATTAAATTTATTAGAACGAAGCAACTCACAACAGCACGAGACTGAGAACTTACCCATCACTGATTTATGAGCTTTTATACATACAGTGGCTCCCAAAATTGAGTATACACTATACTCTTTCTTCTTTAATTTTATTCTTTTTGAACTTAACATTCCAATTTATGGCTAATATTTATAAGAACGACAAAATATACATTTGCAAAAGTATTAGGCTAAAAAACAAAACGGAGGAATCAATAATATTTTTATTACAGTAATTTTTATGTCAAAGTTGCAAATTCCAAAGTCACAAAATTGAGTATTCATCTAGCAAAATCTGTCAACAAAAAGAGAAAAAAATAAATTAATATTTTGTTGCATATCCTTTTGCATTTAGAACAGCCTGTAAACGGTGTGGCATTGAGTTGACAAGAGTTTGAGTTGTTTGGCCGGATATTTTCGACCATTTTCCTTCTAATACTCTTTTTAAGTATTCCTTGCCCATAATATCGTGTTTTTGAACTGATTTTCCTAATTGCGCCCACATATTTTCAATCACATTGAGATCTGGAGATTGAGGAGGGGTGTGCAGTTGCATTTTATAACTATACAGCAACCATAACTTAACTATTTTAGCTGTATGTTTTGGGTCATTATTTTGTTGAAACAGAAAACTTGACCCTAAACCCAAATTCTGGGCACTTTGTTCTAAATTGTTCTTCAACATATCCAAATATTTAATTTTGCCCATCATTCCATCAATAAAAACTAAACTTCCCACTCCTTTTGCAGACATACAGCCCCATACAAGAAGTGAACTACCTCCATGCTTGACAGAAGGATTGGTGTTTTTAGGAAGAAGTTCAGAATTGGGCTTTCTCCAAACATAATATCGACCATCACTACCAAAAACATTGAATTGACTTTCGTCACTGAATATTACTTAATTCCAGAAGTCACAGGGCTTTGAAATATGACTTTTAGCAAATGAAATTCTTTTCTCTCGATTTACTTTGGAAATGAATGGTTTTGTTCTGGCTACGCGACCATTATAATTTGCTTTTTGGATTACTCTTCGAATTGTTTCTGCAGAAACACACTTTCCAATTGTTCTTGAAGTAGATGTAGCAATTTTTGTAGCACTCACCTTAGGATTGTTTGTTACCTCTCGAATAACTCTTCTCTTGGTCGTGGCACTGAGGATTTCTCTTCTTCCTCTTCCAAGTTTATTAACAATTTGTCCATACATTTTATACTTTTGGATAATTTTTTGAATGCATTGTGACTGCATTGAATTTCCCTTGCAATTTCTCATAGATATGTACCATCTTCAGACAATCTGATAACAAGTTTCTGAATTTCAACATTTGTTTCATTTCTGGAGCTCATTATGATAACCAAAACGTTTGTTTTCACTTGGAAATCAATGACTGCCAATTAAAGTAACAAAACTATTTTGCTTATTCATTTGAAAATAAATAATGGTAGTCAAGTCGCATATTTTATAAGGTGTATACTCAATTTTGTGACTTTGGAATTCGCAATTTTGACATAAAAATTACTGTAATAAAAATATTATTGATTCCTCTGTTTTGCTTTTTAGCCTAATACTTTTGTTAATGTATGTTTTGTCGTTTTTATAAATATTAGCAATAAATAGAAATGTTAATACCAAAAAGAATAAAATTAAAGGTGAAAGAGTATAGTGTATACTCAATTTTGGGAGCCACTGTATATCTGAGCTTTTATTCGTATATAGAATGTTCGAAAACAATCCAATTTGAGTATTTAAGAAAGATCTAGAAGCTTCAAGATCATAGATAAATAATAGATAACAACTTAAATAAAAGAATTCCAGACTTTCGATAAAATATCGTGGTTGGAATTTGAACCCTGGACCAAACAATCAGAAATGATACACTCTGCCAATTGAGTCACGGAGAGTGTTAATTATTCTGATTTGTGCGGCAATATTTTTAAACAGTCAATTGACATTTAAATCTTTGATTTTAGTTGATCAGTACTTATTCATTCTACAAGCGTAAAATTACAATGGCATGAAACACTAATTGCCAGCTTCCTCTAGCATCTAATTCCACTTTGTCTTTTCCGAAGTGGAAAGTTCATTCTCCGCATTTGATAACCATTAAATGAAGGTGGCATCTTTTACTGATAATATGATAGCATCTAATGGCATGTTAGGAGAACAAAACCGACAAAAATATTGATGAATATTAAGAATTTAATTAACTTAAAACACGCCGGAGAAATACTTATTAGTTAAATGTTGATTTATGAGCTCTCGACTAATAGGTTGATTTATGAGATCATGAGCTAATAGGACTTTGTAATTGGATTTAAAAAACTCTGATGAAAAAAAAATCAAAAAATATTTATTAAGACATTGCTAAGAAATACAAAAAAGCGGATGAAATCTTTCTTTCATTTTCACTATTAGAAGAAATCCATTTAATTAAATATCAGTAAAAACTGTGGAAATGTTTGAAATTCAATAGCACCAATGAAGTGTACTGCTAAAGATTCGAAATGAAAATAATTTTAAAAAATTAATTGTAGGGTATATTAAATCAAAATTGTTCTCCAAATCTAAGTATCATTCACATTTTGAATTTTTCCATGATGTAGAATTAGTTTCATTTATGATTAGTTCAAAATGATTGCAAAAATTTATTAAAATTTGTTTTTTTAATTAATTGAAATTCTAATATAAATTTCGAGAAAAAAATATCTTTGATTTTTATATTTTCAATTACTAATTTTTAATCATAATTAAATAACAGTAATATATTCTATAAATGTACTGATTATAAAAACATCATTAATTTTTCGGTCTTCAAACTGCACGAATTAATTCGAAAATTGCTATTAAAAATAAATTACATGGACTAATAAAAATATTTTAAGCACATTAACATGAAAATAAGTTTACTGTAATTATTGAACCCTTACCCACATATTATACTAATTTTAAAGTGACAATTACTAACACATTTTTAATTTTATACAAATTTCTTAGTTTTGAATGTACCTGAAAGATTTTCTATGCATTGTGATTACGAACTTAAAGACTATTGCAGTGCCTTAAGAAATAATGCCTTAAGAAAGAAGGATTTTTTCTATGGTATTATTAAAATGGTTCATAATTTATGCATCAGTCGACTCATTTTCGTACTAATGGTATCAGCTCATTTTTTGTACTAATTTTTACATCAAATAAATATTTATTTTGCGAAAAAAAACTTTCTTGCTTCCAATTAAAATCCGATGATTCGATGATTTTGGCTGTCTTTAAGTGCCATTATATATATATATATATATATATATATATATATATATATATATATATATATATATATATATATATATATATATATATATATATATATATATATATATATGTATATATATATATATATATATATATATATATATATATATAAGCGAATATAAACGAAAAGAAGAAAAACAACGATTGAAAGGGAACATACAAGGAAACAATTTGATCTTTTAAAAAAATAAACGGGAAAGAAGTAACAATTTTCACCTGGTTTCGATAGTCTCTGATTTACATGTAATTTGTATGCATTGCATTTAGTGAAATTATAGAAAATGTTAGAATGTTTAAGATATTTTAAATCGATGCTTGTAGAATAAAAAGGCCTTCATAAATAAAATTTCCATATTATATTCTTTTCTATTATTAAAAAAAGCGTTTATTGGTATTCTACAGAAGCACATTTAACCAATGTATATTGTCTGTAAATACTGTAACATTTATTGTGTTACAGTATTCACAGGCAATATACATACAAATATACATACAATTGTCATACAAATGCATCGAATGGAATATTATTTATGTGTTAAATTTGAATTCTGAAGTTTGAATAAAAAGACTTATTTTCAGAAATATAGTAAAAATGTACCTTTTTATCGCAGAAACGCCTGTTATTTATATGTTTAAATGTATTTATTTACGAGATTTCAACTTTTCTATTTTTTATATGGCATAATTTTCCAATATATATTGTTTAATAAAGGAAATAACCTGTATTTGAGGGACTATAAACAAAAAAATACTTTCATTTTGATTAAATCTGTACAAATGTAATTAATTTTTCTATGTTCATAAAATTAAAATATTGTATTCGAATTTTTATTTAGTTAATGATTCTCTGGAATTCTGAAACTTCATTATGAAATTCTCAATAGTAGTATAATTTTTCAATATTTTCTGAAAATAACAGTCAATTAACTGTTTTTTTTAGATTAGTTTCCATACAAGATACATATTCTTTTTGTAAATATGACGAAAAAATGGAATCAAAAATGATGTAATATTTATGAAAATTATAAATATATTAAGGATTGAAAATCTTTTTAGAAAATACTGTAACACAATAAAAAAAGAGTTAAAGTAAAAGTTTTTAACTAAATGTGTAGAAAACATGAGGGGTCAATCAAAAATTAAAAGTAGAGATGCCGATCTGTAACAAAATGAAATCGCAATAAGCATCGTTAGGAATAGTTTCAAAAATTTCATTAAAAAGTAAAATTTATTCTAAAGACGATGTAAATTATAATTATCTCATAACATTTCTCTAATAGCCTAATTATTTGATCTTCAGATATTTAATAACATACAAGGTGGTTATAATTAAAGTGCAAGTGTTTAAAGGACTGTAAAAAAAACTACTTGGAGTATGTTGAAGAAATTTGATAAATGTTATATTTACAACATGGGGAAATGAATTTCACAATAAAAATTAGTTCATCTTTTTGTTATAGGTGGCGCTTTTTAATGACAATATTTTATACATTGTACTTATTACATCTTTCTTTGTTAAAATATGAAATGCGTAATGTATTACAACATTTGTTCAATATGGGATCCTTCAAGTTCTAACAAATGCTGAAAACGCAAGGAAGCGTGATCCACAGTAGCACCTAAAGTTTCCTGCTGAATTTCTAAGACACGTCTAGTAATACTGCTTTTTAAAGCAACAGCTGAGTTAGGTTTGTCCTTGTAGACGATATTTTTTAAATATCCCCCCAGCCAGAAATCACAAGGATTTAAATCAAGTGACCGAGGTAGCCACGCATTTTGGAAACATCTGATAACTATATAATCCTTACTAAAAGTTCAGTGAAGCAGTTATGTAACACCATGAGCAATGTGAGGTGGTTCTCCATCTTACATGAATATTATTGAATCGAGGCAGTTTCTTTCTTACAAAGCAGGAATCACATTATTTTCTAAAATTTGAGTGTAACTAGGTGAGTGTGACCTAGGTGCAGCGAACTAGTCCTGCTGGTATAAGATTTTCGAAAAAAAAATGGCCCAATAATAAAGTTAGTAGTTATACCACACCAAACTGTAACAAACGTTGAATGAAAGGGTTTTCAAAAACAGTATGCGGATTTGGATGAACCTCATATCCTACATGGTGTTGGATGTATGGGTGTTGAACTGTCCGGATAAAGTAAAATCCACTTCATCAATTTTGGCATGAATGAAGTTGGAAAAATCAATTCTTTGTTGTGGATCCCTGATTGCAAGTGCTGCAAAATTTTAATTTTATACGGATAGCATCTTAAAATGTAGTGCAAGACTTAGCGTACAATCGCCCATGGTTTTGATAAAGTCCTTGCTACACTTCTAGAACTTACAGGTCGCAGATCCACTAACCCTGAATCAATTGCTTCCCTAACCTCTTGAAGCCGCGGTGGCCTGGTGGTAAGGTCTCGGCTTTGGAACCGGAGGGTTTCAGGTTCAAGACCTGATTCCACCGAAAAATCGTCGTGTAAGGGGGTCTGTTGCACGTTAAATCCGTCATGACCAAACGTCCTCCCACTGGTGTGGTGTGGTGTGGAGAGGGGGTGCCAGCTCAGGTGTCGTCCTCGTCATCTGACCGCGGTTCAAAATTGCGAGGTCCGTCCCAAAATAGCCCTAGTGTTGCTTCAAACGGGTCGTTAATATAACCAAACCAACTTCCCTAATCTCTTCCACTACTTCCTGATTCACAGATCTTCTTCCTCTAGTTCCAAGGAGCACTCCGAGTTCACCTGTAGCTTCAAATTTTATTAATCATTTTCTTTAAGCCATTCACAAATATCAATCTTTTTCTCAAATCCTTAAGACGGCGATATTCTTTCAAAGCAGCACTATAATTGCTATTCATTGGTAATAATATTTTACTAATAGAGCACGTTCTACCTTTGACAAAGTCATGGCTATAGCATAAGGATACATGACTTTTATCATCATAATGATTTTCAAATTGAATTGGTATTAGTGTTGACATAGAAAAGAGCAAAAACAACGTTTTAATATTCTACAGTGCCATCTTAAAAAATCAAATCAGCGCCATCAAAAAATGAATTAATTTTTTATTGTGTAATTCCTTTCCCCATGTTGTAAATATAACATATACCAAATTTCTTCAACATATTCCCAGTAGTTTTTTTTTACAGTCCTTCAATCACTTGTATTTTAGTTATAACCACCCTGTGCATGTGTGTGTGTGGGCATTCAAAAATCAAAAGGATGAATGCCGAAAATAATTCTGTAACAAAATGAATCGCTATGAGTATCATTAGGAATAGTTTCAAAAATTTCATTAAAAGGTAAAAATGTATTCTAAATACGATTTAAATTTTAATGATCTTACAACATTTCTCTCTCTATTTTTCTTTTACCTTCATATATTTAATAATATACATGTATATGTGTGTGCGTGGACATACAAAAATCAAATGTATGGATGCCGAATATAATTCTGTAACAAAATGAAATAGAATAGTTTCTAAAATTTCCTTAAATGCTAAAACTGTATTCTAAATACGGTTTAATTTCTAATTATCTCATAGCATTTCTATAACAGTCTAATTTTTTTCATCTTCTAATATTTAATAATATATATACATGTGTGTGGTGGTCGAGAGGATGTCTGTGTTGAACAATTGAAGCTCATGTTTGAAATAGGCTTCATCATTATTATTTTATTCTTTTTCTTTCACCTTTTTATTTTTCATCGAAAAGTTAGCTAGCAGATTACGAAACTAAATTCTATTTTCGTGCTCAGTTGGCTGTTGTTATTCTTTCCCTTTAAACATGAACCCGAAAATTGACTAAAGATATTACATTTTCTATTTCCGCTCTAGTTCCAGTCTCAGCTGTGTTTGTGAAAATACTTCCCAACGGGTAAAGCGCATATGTCCCATCCGAAGCACAAAAGTGAAACCAGGTTTGTTTACCCACGAAATGTCTTGACCCGAAAACCCGGGTAAAAAGATCAGCGGAAATAGAACAAAAAAAAATATATGTACAGTGATAGAGGAAATAAAATAATCGGACCCCATCTTATTTGCTCCGATTTCGAATGACACAGAAAGCGATTCAATGCTGTTTGAAGCAATGAATTGAAACTAAATAACGAAAGCTTCGAAGCGGCTCACTGAGTCGCGTTGCATCAAAGATTACTCGGGGAAATTTATAAGCGTTTTACGACGACCCTACAGAAATCGGGGAGGGATAAATCCGAAGGTAAAAATAAATGATTCCAATGCATAATGCATAGAAGAATCTCTGATTGTTTTCAACCGAATGTTGATTTTATCGATGTTCATTTCATTCCACTTCAATTGCATTATTCTTTTTTCCCCATTTCGGTTAGGGAAGTGAAAAATTATTGCTTCTTTTTTATGGATTTGAAATGGAATGAAATAGCTTTCGGTTTGAAATGCAAGGTGGTTTTTACGGTACCGATGTGGTATATGGATTTTGCTAGAGACTGTTATTCATATTTCATATGAGATTTATATGAGAAATTCTGAAAATCATTTTAAACTCCGGCAGAAACGTTTAAGGAAAATGGATTTTTATTTATACTTGGAAAGTGAACTATTTTATCATAGAGTTTATTTTATCGCGGTGATGAAAAGTTAGAGATTTCTTCAGGCAAAAAGAAATGCCGCTGTTGTGTTCATATGACTGAAAAATAAATTTCAAGCGAAAAAAAATAAAGAAAGAAAGTATTTTGAAACCTCCAGTGGTTAGATATTTGATACTCTCATCTTTTATTGAATTTATTTATATTTTTGTCTAATATATTATAAAGTTTCAACTTCCATTTATACATTAGTTCGCTTTGAAATTTCAATTGTGTATTTTCCATTTACCAATCATTTTAACCTTATTAAGAGTCAAATACTTTTTTACTTAAAACTCTTAGGTTAAAAATTGAATTAAAATATTGGATTCCATAAATGCTCTTTTTTGAGGTCTTTTTTTGTATTTTTATTATAAAATTTACTGAAAAAATATGATTTGAAAGTAAAATAATTTCACTCTGTGATTAGTAATGTGATTGCTAATATCGTGATTTAATTATATTTTTAGTCATGCACATAAATGAAGATATTTGAATATCAGAAATAACTCATTAGAACAAAAATTTCTTTTGTAATAAACTAAAAATATGCTCTATTGCTGTGTTACATGTTAAGAAGGGGCTTCTAGATGTCATAGAAAACAGTGACTGGAATCCATAAAAGAATTAATCAACGAGAGTTATGGTTAGCGTGAAAAGGTTAAAATCGTAATGGTTAAAGGTTATAACGACGATAGGGGCATAACATACGGACTGGAGAAGTTCATCAATGATGACGGACCATTTTTAGTTTTGTAAAGATTTTATTGTTTCTCCGCTTTCGGGAGTTCCTTTGAGCTTTGCCTTTCGGCGTGCTGCTTCGTCGATGATGTTACAAGGACTGATAGTTTTTTACATATACCGATAGAGGGCGTTACAAGTGAGAGGCGGGGCAACATGCTTACATAACAGTGACGATACGTTAAATGACGGTTGAAAAGAATATAATCGGGAACAAATCGGAGAATTCTAAGAACTATAAACTTCACAGAGTGATTTTTATAACTAGGACCAAATAAACACTGTTAGCAAAAGTGGGGTGTTGTGGGGAGTTATGTTTGTCACAGGCTGGCAGATATTTTCCAAAAATGTGTTTTCGAACTCATGATTCGTCAAAATCTCCAGTTCGAATTTTTTGATGATCACTATACTTTATATATACTACGTATACGAGAAAGTAAAAAAAAAAAACTATGTAAGATAATAAGTTAATCAAGTACGCAAGTAAAGGGTCAACTCCATTCAGAATATATGATTTAGACATGCTGCCACAAGCCACAAATTATCACTGGTTTAATTAATTAGTATGATTTATATGCAATACAAAAGCAATAAATTGTAATTTGTATGTTTTTAAGCACTTAAAATAAATAAATTCGTCATACATTGATTGTTACGAAAAAAAAAAACATATTTCTAATTTGTATAAGAAAAAAATTGGCGGATAGGAAAGTAATATTTGGCTGAAGAGAGAAGATTATACATGATTAATTTTTATGCAATTACATTCAGTGCACGAAGATAATTTTTGGGCAACATGTATTTAAATCTCTTAGATATTATTTCAAATGAACTAAACGATCAACATTTTCCGAAACATTTCCGACAAATTAAGATCATAAACTACAAATCTTGAATACCTTACAAGCAGTAAAAACTTCCATACATTAAATTTACTCTGAGCGATATGAAATTCTGCTTTCGAAACCAACCCATAATTATGCAATAGTAATAAGGCATCGGATACTTAAAGAAACGTTAAAACCTCAATCTTTAATGAAGGCATAATGTGTAATTTAAATTAGAACTACCAAATAACCAAATTAGCCTCCAGAACCTCGGGAAATAAATTCCGACTTCTAACGATGCATAACGACAACTCCCGATCGTCTCTTAGGTAAGGAGCTTCCCGAAAGAAGGATTCCAGAAATATGTAAATGACTCGGCGACCGACTCGATAATGACTGTTCATATTTGAATAGTTCATCATCATTAGAATGAAATACGAATTGTAGGACATGCCGGAACATGAGTGTAATCATTTTTCGGGTTTCGTCTCCCATGCAAATGGTACCATCTCGACGGACGGACCATCGCACGCTCCGTGTTTCTCGCTAATTGCCTGATTATGCAGACGAAAATGAAGAAATGGAGAACGAGGTGCATGATAGGGGGTTGGTTTATTTTTGGTTAGTTCCAATCCATTCTTAATTAGGTGTTGGTTTGGTTAATAGCTTCGATTTGAGATGAAAATTACATTTCCACTTTTTCGTTCTATTTGTGGTAGAAAAAGAATAACTAAAAATAATAGATTATTGCCCTGGGATCCTTTTTTCATACTTTCATGCATGTTATCATTCATGTTGAATGAAATTTACTACACCAGCAGAACCACTTGCCTATTTCTTCTCCATCCCCCCATTTCCACTGAAATGATTAGTCTTTTTCGTAGGTTGCTGAAAATAAATATTCAATAAAGTACAAATATGAAATAGCAACGACAGTTAATTGATGTGATCATAGTTACAACCGCTCTTTCTATGCAGTATTGAAGCTAGAATATAATCATTTCAAATATTTTGTTTGCGATTTTTAGTAAATGATAGAAATATACTCATAAGTATGGTGAATCTTGAAAACGGATAGTTAACTTAAGTGATAGATAAAGGTAAGTTTTGCGAAAATCATTGGAAGTGGCCGCCCCAAAAATTTATCGTATGCTCTGTAGTAAAGGGTTGTCCTCCTCACCCCCAAAAAATTGTGAACCTTCTTCTTGGCCACAAACAATAACTACGAAATATCCATCTTTGTGTGAATTTAGAATTTTTATTGAGTGCATCATTTGACCCATGGCATTTAGCAATAGGAACTTGAAAATCGAATTTGGGTTTTAGATGCATTTCTTAGCACTCATCACAATAAAATCAATATATGAAGGAAAGAAAGTTAACATAATGTAGATCATTAAAACGTCATCCTGTTTTCAATTCTAAAATTTATCATGCATTTTGTTGTAGTTCACATTTCCTTTTTTTTTAGTTACATATCTATAGTTTCCTTATTTTAATTTAATATTTTAAAATTTGATTTTCCAAGTTACGTGTCAAGTTATTCTAGAAAACATATCAAATCTGATGTGGAATTTTGGATTTGTATACACTTACAGATTCCCTCTTTCCTTCTTTTCTGCATTTAACCTTTTCCACTCAGGATGATGTATTTCACTTACTATTTAAGATGGTGCATCATTTTGACGTTTTATTTATTTATTTATTTTTCAGTTTTGATTGTTAAAAACGTCTAAAGAAGGTTAAAAAGATGTAGATTAATTTTTGAAAGAAATTGACCTAAAACTGTTATGTATATTTATTTTTCAGAGCAATAAACAAATCTTTGCTTTTAGTGAATAATTATACATTGAATTACTTTTCCGAGTTCAAAGGATTAATAAATTGCATGTAAAACCCCAATTGAAACCCGGTGAATTGTCTTCTTTGTCTTTTAAACAGTTAATATATAGGGTGTTCATTAATTATTGTCGGGGTTTCCGTACCTCATAACTTTCAAATAAGAAATATTACACAAAAACCGATTACTTATTCGTAAATTACAACTCAAAGAATTTTACGTGGCAACAATGCGATTTTAGTGCATTTGCAGTTTGGGTAATTATGACGTCATAAATAAAAATGGCGACCGTGCAAGAAAAGCAATGTGTGTATTGTGGTTTTTCGAAACTAAATCAGTCATAACTACTCAACGTCGCTTCAGGACCACGTACAAGAAAGATCCTCCTTCGGATAATTCTATCAGACGCTGGCTAACACAATTTCAGGAAACTGGTAGCGTTCTACACCGAAAGGGAGCGGGAAAATATGTGCGGGAAGACCGAGCACATACGACGATATGGAACGTTCTCCATAACCGCCTTCAACTGAATGCCTACAAAGTGCAAATTGTGCAAGCTTTACATTTTAATATCATTAATAAAATTCTTTGAGTTGTAATTTACGAATATGTAATCGGTTTTTGCGTAATATTTTTTATTCGAAAGTTATGAGGTACGGAAACCCCGACAATAATTAATGAACACCCTATACATAACGACGTTTTCTGTTTTTGACGAGTATACTCGTCACGGAAAAAAATACAAGATTTGGCGTTTAAAGAGGTTATTTAGTAACAATTGTTATATTTATATAATAATTGTTTAATTACTGTATTTATAATATATAATATATATAGCCGCCCACTCACAGCCGTTCCGGGGGGGGGGTTACGTTCTAGGAATGCTGTGCTTGGAGTAATAGGAGGAGGAGACAAGGCAATGTGTGATTGGGTGTTAGTAGATATATGCATTTAATATTTGCCGCCAAATTTCACTCAAGTAATTAGCGATATTATGAACCATATTTGCTCTAAAGATTAGCTGTTGCTTCTTCCGAAATCAAACGATACTCTCCCCCCCCCTTTTTTTTGTAATTTTCAAGTTCGTATAGTTCGGGTGTATATGGGCGTCAAAACTTTCTTCTTCGCCATCTGTTCTTCAGACTTAATGGAAACCTATTATTTGTATCCACTAAAGCGTATTTTCTCGTCTTTTTTTTTACGGAGCAACTGGAAATGAATAATTCCAGTTCTTCCGACCGAAAATCGTTTTCGGTTCATCGGATCCAAACGACAATTCTGTGGATGTTTTCTTGTACTCTTCGAAATATATGTATGAAGCATATTAGGAATGATGGGATACTGAAGAAATTCTCTAAATTGACGAATTAATCCTACGTCTTTTATTGTTATTTCTTTTTCTTTGGAACTATATCTTTTTTTCTTTCTACGCTAAATCCCAAATGGCTCAACTTCAAGTTTTAGTTAATTTTTTGTTTTAAGTATGCGGTAAAGAATCATATGTTTTGAACATAAAATTTGCAAAGTGTTTTCTGTTATGAAAAAGAATTTTTCCTATTTTTCCAGTTACGTAAATATCAATTTGTATTAAAATCTTGTTTCTAAATAAACTAAGGGAAAATAATTAAATTATGAACACAATTCATTTGAGAACAAATATATTTGCAATCCTAAAAGAAGTATCTAAATGTTGTAGAGTAAGAGTGTATAAAAAGTGCGATCACCTTTTGTACCTCTAAGTGTCATACACACAAGGACTAAAAAGAGAAAAAGAAAGAAAAAGCACCACAGTTTCTTCAATCCTAAATATTTTTCAAATAAAGATTTTCTTTATCACCATTAATCAAATTATTTACATTAGATTTTTTTTAGCTGCATCTCATCTACTATGTTATGATAACAAGTGAAAAAATCACATAACCCATGTGCTTCTTTAATACATAATCTTTCTGCATATTACTACTTCTGATAATTTTTCTATACTATTTCAAAGTAGAAAATAGTTGTAAATGGTTTCATATTATTATCATTTCTTACATATTTGCAAATTCTGTATAGTTATTTTTGTTTTTTCTTCTGTGACTATTCTGATATTTAATAAAATTTCCATAACATTCCCATCAATCCTTTCAATGACCAGAAGGGATGCGGATATGGGGGTATGGGACAGCTTTCCGATCTGTGGTACAGTAAAATACTTAAATATATCGCCTCAAAATGATCGAAAATGTAGGAAAAATGCCAATGGGAATTAATTCACTGTCATCAAATTTAATTTTAAATTTTACCATCATCTTTAAAGACAAGATTCATTTTCTCTCCAACCAAGCCAAAATCGAGTAAGTTGAACAAATAAACACTAAAACGTTTATGATTTATAACCGGTCTGGATTACCAAATTTGAAGAATAATCACTAGACAAAAAGTTTAGTTACTTTAAATGCAAGACGAGTTCTGTTCCACGCTGTGCCGATTCCGTTGAAGAGCAAAGTACTCAAATCATTTGTTTCTCCCAACCTGGATATTTTCTTCCAACTTGATGACCCTAAACTACTTTCCAGTAACATCTTTCCCATATCCTGAATAGTTTTGCGATAAGATCTTTACATTCTGCATTTTGCCGCCAGGATAGCTCCAAGTAGTTTCACAATGCTGTACCATTTACATGCAGATCCACCAGTTCTCAATATTTTCTTTTTGCATGACAAAATTTGTTTTTTCCATAGTAAAGAGATTATTTTATTTTTTAAGAAGTGAAGATTGCATTTGCGAGTGAAAATAAACTGAATTGGATATTCATATAATATAGTGGTAACAGTTGGTATCTTTTTTACTTTTATACAATTTAAATCTCATAATTAATATACTACCATAATTAAAGAGTCCGGGAATTAATTTTGTTACTGATTATTTGTTGTAAGAATGTGTTTAACTTCTTTGATTTTTTCTTTGAAGCAACTGCCCTCTAAAAATGAAGTTCCGCCATCTTTTATTCAAAGGTGTAAGTAATAATAAATAAATGAATAAGAATAGAGCACCCTCTTTCCTTCTCCAATGAAGTCTTCATTATTGCCCTTCTTATATCTTAATTGTTTCTATTTTTAAAATAAATGTTCGACTTAAGAAAAGTCGTTTCGGATTGACGAAATCATTTGCCTATGAAATGATGGAAACTTTGTTTGAGCATATAATTTAACAACGTAACGATCCTGAAGGCTTATTCTAAAGAAACATGAATGATTTTTCAGCTCTTGAGAAGAATAAATTTGAATCGTTTGATTCATAAATGTGTGCATATCTTGAATATGTATGAACTAGAAAAAAATATACTGATTATACACTTTACGTCTTTCAGGGGAACCGGTCTAAAATATTTTTTAAGTTTTCGAGTTTTTTGATCGCAGCAGTATAGCATCGATTTAATTGTTTATATTTCAGTGTCTGCTCTACCGCTTTTCCTTATGGTTCAATGTTGTAAAAGTTTTGCGTCATTTGCTTCCTCCTTGTTCTCAAAAGTATACAATAACAATTTAGTTTTCTTATTGCATTCGGTTCGATGTACTTAAAATTTTTATCATTTGTTCTATGACTCATTACATTTTATACAGTTTTTAAATTTTCGACTTGATGCCACAATGAACAGTTCTGTATAGTTCCCTAGTAGATTCCATGTTCAAAAAATAATTTCGCTTCGAGAGTCAATTTTCGATCACTGGTGAGGCATGGCGATTTCTGTATGACTAGTCATGTTCAAAATATCTTCTCCTCATCTAACCATCGTGGAACGGTGCATTTAATAGTACATCAAAGTATAAATATGCAGTTAATAAATTATTATTTTTTATGCATTTATTAATATCATGTGAGAACATGATTTTGTTTTGGTTTGAGGGTTTTGAAGCCGCAAAATGCACGGGCAGAAAACTGGGGATTTATCGCTTTTGAGGGATTAATTTTTCGCTTTTAGAGTTATTAGAAAATGATAAAGAAGGTTGCTACATTTGGCGACTTATCGTTAATAACTTAGCGCTAGTGTGCGCCATGCACCCGATTCTCTTGTCTGATTAATAAAAGGGCAGGGAAATAAAAAGTTATCAATCAAAGAAGCACGTAGAAGAAAACGGGAATCAATACGGAACAACGAGGAGAGTTATCGAAAGGTATACATTATAATGATAATAACAACAATAGTAATAATCATTATATATATATAAATTATAATAATAATAATAATTCAGTTTTTTTTTAAACTTTCATTTTCAATTTTTCTAGTAGGGAAAAAAAACTTTTTGTGCTCGAAAGATTTTGAGATGATAAAACCCATTTCTTTTCTAAAAATTAACGATTGAGTAATACAACAGTGACGTGATTATTTCAAACTAGTTTAAACCAAATTTTTGACAAAAAAAAAAAAAAAAAAAAAAAAAAAATTCTGACTTAAAAAAAACATTTTGGAGCTCTACCAATTTTTAGATGAAAAAAAAAAAAAAAACCATCGTTTTTCTAAATATTGACGCATGCGTAATCTGATATTAAGGTGATTGTTTCAAACTGGATTAAACTGGTTAAGGACTTAAATCAATTAAGACCAAGAATCACTTAAAAACAATAGTGTTCTCATATGATTATCTGAAATTTGCCGATTTCAGTTTAATTTTTATTAAGTTTATTTCATGTTTATTTCTTGAATTCTAACGTTATTATTCACATAAACATTGATTTTTTTAAAGAGCTTTCAAACTTGTCAGAAACGACAGCTCCATTTAATTCAGAAACATAAGAATTCATCCCAGAATGATTACCATTAATTATAAGCCCATGTTGCAGAGGGAATCGCATACGAAAGTATTAATATCTAACCTTCGTTCGAGGGAAGCGCTAATCTCTGTGTCCATTTCTCATGACTTTCGTCATTAAATATTCCAGCTGGGTTAATTATGGCGGGCTTGCATTCTGATTTAATTATAAATTTATATATTGTAAAAGAGCGGCCCATCGAAATTCTGGCCCTTATGAAAATTTAATTGTCTGTTCAGCCTCCAGTGGAGCATGGGTTACACATTCGTTGAAGCTGGTTTGAATTATTTCTGGATGACAGTGTGGAGTTCGGAAAGTGATTACCGGGCTGTTTGTTAATTATTAGAATGATAAGCGATTCTGAGCCATTAGTCTGTGGGAGCACTTTTCAGCTGGGAAACCTAGATTTCTACTGGTGAGTATTTTTAAATTTGGAATAAAAGAAATATCGAAATCGATCCTGAAATGACTGATTAGTTAGATGATGACATTAGTTAGAATTTGGCATATTATTTAAATGGAATGTATTCAATTCCAACATAATCTCAAATCAAATGTAATCGTGCATATTATTTAATATGTGATTGTATGCTATCTACTGTGATATTATGATATTTATTAAAAGGAGTTAGAACAAGTAATTAATAAACAGTTGAAAACAGCTCATGCATTTAAAAGAATACCCATGCATTCAATATACTAATCCTAAAATTGTGCAATTTTCAGACTTCAGAATTTAAAATACGTTTTTACTTATGAACATAAATAATATTTGACTTTACAGGGACTTAACCCGCGAGCACTCGCACCGGGTATGACATGCCCGATCCATTTTCATTCAACGTTTTTATTACTTCCTGTTTTTCGGATTAGGCCAGAATTTCATGTAGCTGTATCCAAGGCCACATTCTTTCAGTAGGGGAAAAACCAGTTCTGTTCTAAAAATAGATTTTGAGATAGAGGGGTTGGGGGCATGTCATACCCTTGCGAGTCCTCGCGTTCGTCAAACGTTTCCATTTCCGTTTCTTAGTTTAGTGCAGTATGACGCGCTATATGAATTACGAGGAAGAAAGGGAATATTTACGACACCTTATAGAAACTGTTTCTAGTGACGATGAACCGTTATCTGACGATAGTGTTGCCTCTGAGGATAAAGAATACTGCAGCGATCACGATTCTTCTACTGAAATTGAGGCAGAAATAGAAGATGAATGTTCACTGTCAACAACAGATTGTTATATAGGTAAAGATAAAGTAACAAAATGGGAAAAGACAAAATATCGGCAAAATGTTAGGAAGCCTTCAAGGAATATAATTAGCAAGCTTCCAGGTAATACACCTTATTCAAGAAATGTCGCTTCTCCCGTAGATGCATGGAGTATTCTCTTCGATAGCAATATGCTAAATATGATGGTGCAGTGCACAAACATTTATATCGAGTCCATTCAAGAACGTTTTACTCGAGAGCGAGATGCAAAGAAGACAGATGAAATAGAAATAAAAGCATTTCTTGGACTACTATACTTATGTGGAACTCACAAATCATCGCACACTAATTTGAAAGATTTATATGCCACTGATGGAACCGGGATTCTACTTATTTCCTAAAACCATGAGTCGCAATCGATTCCTCTTTTTGATGAGATGTTTACGCTTTGACAATATCAATGATCGTCAAAGTAGAAGAGAGATAGATAAATTGGCTCCCATCAGGAATTTTTTTGAAACATTTGTAACAAATTGTAAAAATGCGTATTCTGTTGGAGAATTTGTCACTATTGATGAAAAACTTGAACCTTTTCGGGGGAGGTGTGGATTCAGGCAGTGTATGCCCAAAAAACCTGCTAAGTACGGCATCAAGATATTTGCATTGGTAGATTCTAGAGTTTTTTATACCTGGAATATGGAGATCTATGCTGGTAAGCAACCTGAAGGACCCTTCAAAATAGACTGTAGTTCGAAAGCCATTGTGATGCAGTTGATGAAACCGCTTTTCAATTCTGGACGTAACGTGACAACTGATAACTGGTATACGGGATATGAGCTAGCACAAGAACTTTTGAAAAGCAAAATTACAATTGTTGGAACACTTAGACAAAATAAAAGAGAAATACCGCCTGAATTTTTGGTTAGAAAGGAGTTGTACTCCTCAGTCTTTGGGTTTCAAAAAGAAACTACAATTGTTTCGTATTCTGCAAAAAAGAACAAGAATGTAGTTATGTTGTCCACAATGCACACTGATGATAAAATAGACGAAACTACCATGGAATTGAAGAAACCAGATATAATCACGTTTTATAATCTTACGAAAGGTGCTGTGGATGTTGTCGATGAAATGGCTGCAGCATACACTACTGCAAGAGTATCAAATCGCTGGCCAATGGTTATTCTGTTTTCAATTTTGAATGTGGCCGGTATTAATTCTAGGATTTTCTTGATGTCCACGAAAAATCCTCCCACACAGTTCAGAAACAGACGTTTCTTTTTGAAAACACTGGGACTCGCTCTTTCAGAACAACACAGAAACCGTAAGCCTCAAGGAATAATAACAAATCCAAGCACTTCTAAGGAATTGGGATTTACTAATAGTGAGCCGCCTGCAAAAAAGCTCAAAGGAAACTATAAACGATGTGCATTTTGTCCATGTAATAAAGACAGAAAATCAAGGTTTATGTGCCAAAAATGTGAAAGGAGTCTCTGTGTAGAGCATCAGTATGTAATTTGTAAAAATTGTCTCTAAACATGTAAATAATTATTATTAAATTCACTTAAATTCTTAAATGCATTGTTTTGTAATATTTAATTACCTAAGGTTTGCTTATAAACAGTATTAATTAATATTTAAATAGCAGAAATGAATTAGGGTATGAGATACCCGGTGCGAGTTCTCGTGTTCGAAAATGGCTGCGAGTGCTCGCGAATATATTCGAATATATTTTATCAGATTTTCACGTTTCTAACTAATTTATGAATGGTATACTTGTTCTAATTCAACATTCGAAAAAGAAAACGAATGCAAATCTGTTGAGTGTGAAGATATAGTCCTCATAAGATCTACCAAGAAATTCTATATTAAGAGCCTTTATTAAAAGCATTAAATAATTTATTAGTATTTAAATACAATCCCCCTTAATACTGTGTTAGGAGGAAAAATAAAATAGGAAACAATTGACTTTGTTATATTTCTTGGTCTTATTTTTTTCCGGAATGCTAATGCTTGAACAACTCATTTAAAACATCTAAAAATGTGTGAAGTTTTTTAGAAACAGAATTTTATATTGTGTGAATGAAAAAGAGATTTTGCATTTTCTAATACACGATATGTACATAGAGAAAGCGTTACAGTCATCTAGAAATAAGATTTGAACTTCAGAATTTGTCATTTTCACCAACCTTTCGCGGATTCAAATTTTTGGAGAAGAGAATCCATCTGCTCGCCTCTTTCTAGCTCTCTCTCCATATGAAACTGTCTCCCCATACGCAAATAGCAGATGGGTGGAATTCTAATTGACCAGTCATTTTAATATTAAATAGGTATCAAATTTGGAACTCATACGTTATATTATTTTGAATTATATTTACGGAAATAAATATGATGCTATTAAATTATTTTTCTGTATATTTGCAAATATTTGAATGCGAAACGCAATCACTCGTGTGGTCTTATTAGTAACATCATAAGTTCACAAAGAATTTAGATACACTTTGTGTAAAGGAAGATTATTAGAATCTGTAATTAGTTTTTTACTATATAATGAACAAAAAATATTCAGTATTCTGTTAAAATACTAAAAAATTGAAGGAGACCACAGACTTCTATTAAGAAAGTAAAGTTGGTTGAATGTCTATGATTGTGCTTATCGATATTTACAGTAATTTTAAAAACAATCAATATAGTTCGCATATAAAAGTATTTTTAGGGTATTTCCAACTAATTATTTGTTATATCGGTATGGAAAACGCAAGTTCATTGAATAAATGTTTCCAACAATTATGACACGCATTTCAACTTGTCCATAAAAGTAAAATTACCAATTTTGCTAATTGGCATACGACATCTTTTACGGAACTTTCGATAGCTCCCCTCTCTATTTCACTTTCATTCCCATTTTCTTCTCTGTGCTTCAACGGGAGATAACCTCTTACGATCCTGCCCTTTATTGGCCAGACAGGAGAATCAGGTACATGGCGGACATTTGCGCCAAAATGTAATTTTTAGATGGCGATAAGTAATTGTAATTTTCTATTAATCATAAAAGCGAAAAATGGATGCCTCAAAAGTGATAAATCGCATTTCGACGATTCAGAAACCCCAAACCAAAACAACATCGTGTTATCACTTGATAAAAAAAAATTACAATTGCAATGTCTGTGAAAAAAAAATACACCGAAATATTTCAACAGCGAATATTTCAAAATCATAAAACTAACCAAAAGAAGCAGAATCATCTTGGAGCAGTAAATTATGAATTTTGGATAACAAAACATTTTCCTACAGACAGTCAAGAGTCAGCCTATATTGTATTGTAAATCTTCTGAATTATGAAACATTTTCTGAACAGTTTCTAAATCAGCACCTTTTAAAATGTCCCATTTTTATAGCAGAAAGCAAGAATAACAAGAAAACAAAAAATTAATTAATTTTTATCTAAGCAAATTTGAGAAAATATCCTCAAATCCAAGAAAATGTGCTTTATAAATGACATTAATACTGATTTTTTTTAGCGTATACTTGAACATTTGCTTCACTGATATTATTTTCAATTTGAAATTATTTGAATAAATGTTTTCTGCTTTAAAAAAATTAAAATATTCAAAAAATTATTTCTTCTTTATTTATAGAAGAAACATATTTTAAACAGCTTAGTTAGAAATCTCACCCTTTTTTTATCATATCATTTATAATGCATTAATAATTGCTTGAACGAACAAAAAATCATTAATAATCATTATCTTCTTAAAACAGCGTAATAATCCATTTTAAATGGCGATCTTCAGTGAAAAACAATTAAATCGGTAATTTGAACCTGCAAAGCTAATTAAAATAAGGTTTTCTCCTGCTATTCTTCAGGTCCCAAACAGATATGAAAGATAAAAATCTATCAAAATAAAATTAATGGAACTCATTTATTTTTCATAGCTGAATCTTTAATAATATCAGATTACCTTGGAAGGTATTTTTAATTTAAATCTTAATTTGATTTTAGAATTACGATAATTTCTAACGTAGAAAAACTGATAAATAAAGCGAGTGATGTTTTTTTAAGTTGCATCTATTGTAAACATAATAAAAATATTAACTGAAGGTCAACTATTTTTTCAGCTTCCTTAAAAAAATAACCACCTTCAGATTATATGCTGTTTTCCAATAAATGTTAACATTAATTAATGTTAATAATTTTGGAATAAAATATTTCTCATTATACCAAATATAAATATTATTTAAATTACTTCCACAATAAAGACAAAACATTCTAACCCATCAACTATATACATGAAATGATGACTTTCGCGAAATCAATCCATTAGTAGAACTTGGACGTTGTCCCAAACTTTTATTTTGAGGTTTCTAGGGAGAAAAACGATCATTGATGATGTATCAAGACATGGTTTAGTTAATGCATTAATGATTTGTTATAAAGTAAAATCAGGGATAGTATGGGATGGACAACATATTTTTGAACTGTAATCAGATGGCAAGGACGACACTTGGGCTGGAATCACCTCCAAATTTTCGCTTCCCACCGGCAGGAGAGAATTCGGCATCACGGATTTAACGTACACCGAATCCATTTACACGGCGGTTCTTCGTTGAAATCGGGTTTCGAACCTGCAATACTGAGCTCCGAAGTATAGATCTTGTTACCGATGTCTTAAAAATGAAATACACAAAATGGAGAAAATGGCTACAGGTAGATGAATCTATCGTAATTTCTATTCCCTAGAGAATGTTTTTGTGATTTTAATCTAAAAGAAGAAAGAATTGGAGGGACAGACCACGGACAGGAGCCATGAAATTTCATATAAATATAATAGTGAGATCGTGAAAAGGAAAGTGGATGCTGGACTGGATTTATTTATATAGAATGTATAACGAAAAAATATTTTTTTAGATTTCTCTCAAATATAGTGGGTAGTAGGTGGACAAGTGACTATTGATGCCATATATAGATGTTATGAATATCCATATGGAATTAATAATAACAAATTGAGATTCCTATTTGTTAAGATATTCTTTCTTTGGTATGCTTTTATACGTTTTAAACGCTTAGAATAGATATAAATTTAGATTTGCTAGCTTGATGAAATTTCAGCCATGAAGCCATGAAATTTCATATAAATATAATAGTGAGATCGTGAAAAGGAAAGTGGATGCTGGACTGGATTTATTTATATAGAATGTATAACGAAAAAATATTTTTTTAGATTTCTCTCAAATATAGTGGGTAGTAGGTGGACAAGTGACTATTGATGCCATATATAGATGTTATGAATATCCATATGGAATTAATAATAACAAATTGAGATTCCTATTTGTTAAGATATTCTTTCTTTGGTATGCTTTTATACGTTTTAAACGCTTAGAAAAGATATAAATTTAGATTTGCTAGCTTGATATTCCATTTTAAGCTTATAAAGTGTGTTCCAAAACGAATGCAAGATTTGTATTCAGCCCCATTCGGACAGTAAAGTGTTGGTAACTCTATTAAGAAAACTCTTTAACAACTAATAGTTTAGGGTTAGCAAAAATGAAATGTTACACGATCAAGCAACGCGTTTTCGTTGATGAACAATATTTTAAAATAACGACATTCTGGCGGCAACAGTTCGAAAATTTGAGAATCCCCCCCCCCTAGATTGTATGATTGAACAATATTGGATTTCTTTTTATGGGGTTATTTGAAGTCGAACGCCTATGCCACGAAGTCCACAACACGCGTGCATTGAAGGAGGAAATCCGACGCCGCATCAACGAAATTCAATCATATTAATGCAAAATGATCATGGAAAATTTTGACAAAAGAGTGCGCATGTGCCATCAAAATCATGGAGGTCATTTGCACTATGTATTATTCCATACATAACCCTATCCTGTGTAATTTACGATTCAACAAAAATATAACAATTTAAAGGCGAAAACTGGGTTTTTTAATTACTTCAAACCTTGCGTTAACACTTTTTTCTATCGTGTGACGCTTCATTTTTAAAAACCCAAAACAATCAGCTGTCTAACGGTTTTTCTAATAGGATTGTCAAATTTTAGCAATCCTATTAGAAAATGCGTGGTAAATTCAAATTGTGTGTTAATTTTGGAACATCGTTTACAACGGTTATTTAGAGATTGACTTTATAATTCTTGGCACAATAGAGTTTAGAAATGACTTATATTTTTGTTGACATTAAATATTTTTTTCTTAGAATTCTTATAAGTTTCTCAACGATACAAACATATATCAGAACCAGAAATTTTTCCAAAATAAAATTCTTTCTGTAATATGTTTTATATTTAAACATTTAAAAATATATTTTAACATTATCAATTAAGTTTACTATCTCTGTAATTCATGGAGGATGTTGACATATAAAATATTCTTAAATTTCTAAATAAGTTCAACAGGGAACGTATGTTATAATTTATTTTCAATTATTGCAATTCATTTAGGTAGATAAAAAAATAAACAATTAAATAAAATTAATTAAATATTATGCATAATTTAAAGATCGGTTGATTCAGAAAGTCAAATATTTTATTACAAAGCTTTAAAAATTCCTATTTCTCTATCTTTTTTTATAAAAAGACTTCGAGTTAATAATTAATTCACATTCAATTATATCTATGGGGTGTAATTCACATTCTATCGTACTATCAATGAGAGTTTATGTATTTTATGTTATGAATATCTATGAATTTTTGATGTGTATTATAATCCATACTGTAACATTGAAGAAGTGTGCTACAATGTATTCAAAATTAATTTTGGATATAGCATTTAAAAAATAAAAATCCTGTCATAAAATAAAAATACTATGAAAAAAAATGATACATTTTTGATGAGTCAAAGGAAAACCCTAGTAAATATATTATTTAGTTTTAAACACGAAATAATGTTTCAAATAATAAAATGATTCCAAACAGCTTTTGGAAAAGAAAGTGTTTAGAAGATTATCTGTGATAATTACTGAGGAAAAAACGATACATTTTACTATTCTAACCAACAGAAACGATGAATCATTTAAAAACAGATATATATTCAAAATCCGATTTCGTTCTAGAAAACCAATTTATTTCAAAATTCCATAGCGGAAGTGGACTTTTAAGAGATTAACAGCATTAAACAGAATAAATGATTATGGAATGCAAATTAATTCCTCGGCGCCATATCGAAATGTTCACGACGTAATTTACACTTAAAATAACCGCTCTCTTTAATATAAATTCAGTGTAATTCCTCTGTAAAATTTCATATTTCCGTCACGCATTTCCAAAATGGCCGCTTCGTTTCCGTTGCCAGTTTCGAGAATCTGTCATTACATTTTTAATGGAAAACGTCAGCCAAATTGACTCGTAATGTATTCGAAAACACGTAATTGCCATCATTCGGAGTAAAAATTCTAAAACCAAACGATATCCATATGTTTTAATGAGGAAGGCTAAAAAACTGGAAAAAGGAATAAGAGAAAAAGTCAGAAATGATAGTAATTTGGAATGAATGATTTAGAAGGGAATTATCACTGGAATTAAATTGAAACTTGGTGTAACACAAAGAGAAGAATTTTAGATTAAGTTATTACAGCGCCGCCACGTTGCTTATTGGTACTTTTGACAGTTTCAATTTTGTGATTGAGATATTAGTAATTTAAACTCATTTTCTGGCAAGCAATAACACGAATCACCATTATTACGTTAAAAGCTACTATAAAGGATATCAGGCGGGAGACAGCCGCTTACACCATTTGGAGGATAACTTCTTAATGAAATAATATCCACATGGGGGAAATAATCAGGTAACATCTGTCGCTGTGAAGTGCTTTAGCACAAATTTAGTTAAAAGACATAGGGGAATTGTTTCAATTCCGATTCGAACAGATGCGCGAATTATCTTGAAAGTTTTGAAATATTGAAAGCATATTTATATTTGGATAGCCATCATTTTGAACAGAAAATTTTAATTATAACGATGAGAGACATGGATATTATATCAAATGAGACCTTTCGAAGACTTAGAATGAAATTATTGAAGACTTAAAGTAAAAATTATTTTATTTATTTCTGAGATAATGCATTTCATTAAGAAATTATAGAAATGTGCACTATTAGACTTCAAAGTTATTTGGAAAACTTTTGGTTACTTTATATCGAAGACTCTAGTTAATATCATCTCAATAATAAAACAATTATTATAACTTAAACATTTGAAATATCTAATATATAGACTAATTATATTGGTAATTATGAACACAATTTATATAAAACATGATATATATATATATATATATATAATTGCAGGAGTTATTATGCTCATACTTTATACAAAAATAAAAAATTCTGTTGTAAAAGAGGAAGTCATAATATGTATAGCCTTTGATTTGCAATTATGAAAAAAAATGTTTGTTAAAAATAACCTAGCAGAGAAATTATGTATCAAATATGAAAATTCCGCACTTGATGTTTCATTTCGTGAATCCATTAATATTGAATTATTATTATTATAGTGTTTATTTATTTTTGGTTTATTATTATTTTTATAGAGTCCGAAGCACTAGAACATGAAAAAAAAATTCAGTGGTTAACCTCTAAGATACTGTAAGTTGCAGTGACAGGGTAGATGGATAATGCCGTGCAAATGTCGCATAACATACGAACTCATACCGAAATCATAAATTGCAAAAATAATCTTTCTCCTGATGAATAAAATAATATTTCGCCTGAGATCAAAATATATCAGGACATGGAAGATTTCCTGAATACTTCTACAGATTCAGAAGGAGATGCAAGACAACATATGTATATGTGGGGAAATAGGCTCAATATAATGAGAGGAAGACTCATTATGGATAGTGATGATTTTAATACAATATTACAATATCCTAAAAATTAAAATAATATTAAAGAATTTGTAGAAAAGATTTCTAGCCAATTCCGAACAGTTTGAAGATTCTTCGAATTTCTGTGGGCAGTTGTTTTCTTATGCAAAAATTTGGATAGTTAATAAGCATAACAGCCAGTCACAATAATCTCTGTTTATACGGCTTAGGTCTATGGCAGCGGGATGACTAACTGCAATTGTTTAAAAAAAGACCCTATGTTGGATAATTTTTCGATTTTTCTGTGATGTCATTATTATTTTTCCATGATATTAATGCATTGCATTGGTGCTATTATATATCGTAACATGAAATACATGAACATAAATTACAATTTTGTTATTAGGGCTAACTGTGTATTCTTGCATTGAAAAAGTCGGGAGATTAAATTTTAAAGATAGTTATTTATCATAGATAATAATTCATTGTATTCAATTTGTTTTGTGTTACATTCCTCATTCATAAAGATGCAAAACAAAGTATGGAATCGAAATGTCATTCAAGATGATTATTCTGAATGGAAGCTAAAATCTCATAAACATATCTATTCATGCATCCAAGTGCTGTTGTGAAATTACATCTAATGAACACTAACATGGAATAAGACGCGGTATGATGTAATATTCAAAAAGAAAATAGTATGATAAAATTGATGTGGCTTTGTCTTGACACGCCTTAAATCTAACTAGATATATTTTTTTTCCTAGGAGCTCATGGGGTTATTTAAAAGACAAAACATCAAGGAATTCTGATTTATTTTATTTTTTAATAAAATATCCTCATGGAAAAGCCACTAAGAACCATCAGATTCAAGATTGATGGGAAATATTGCTTATCGTGTTGTTAGAAGCTAATTTGCCCTGTCATTTTGCTCACAAGTTGTAGTTTTCAGAGTCCACTTCCTATTGGAAACCTTTCAGATCATGTCCTACAGGTTTCTGAGGGCGAATTCTGGATCTCAAGGATATTTTAGAGTTATTTTATATTTACACGACGCATGTAAAATGAATTGTACCGATTAAATGATGGAATCAGTTTTATTTCCTACAAAATGAAATTGGCTGTAACGTCACAGCATAGGATCTGACTATATTCAGTCATATCACAAAGGCTGGTGCAATTAGATTTGTTTTGTATCAATGTTGCGTTCCATGAATTGATTCCAATATAAGACGATTGAATAGAAATGACATCAAATTTTATAACATACTGATGAAATGGACCCATCGAGTATTTAATTTTATAAATTAAATGTTGCTAGTCTATGGCATTTGCAACCTTAATGAGTCTGCATCGATCTTTACGAGCCATACTGCGAGTTCTAAAGCATTGACCCTCCAACAAGCCACATTGCCTCTCTGCCTTGAAAACTAATTAACATATAGTTGAACAACGGTATATTTTATCACTCTAAAGTCCACATTAACCCAGATTCAAATGAAAACCAAATCCTCACTGAATAAATTAAATGCCACCATCAATATCGCATTCTCACCTTCCTTAACACACGAACGCTCCATTCGAATTAACGAACCTCAGCAAAAATCCTGTATAATTCATGCGCCATTAAAAGGCAACCTTCACAACTTGACAGCCAACGTGATTTAGTGTATAAATGTTAGCCATTTGCAATAACGAAATTTCGCCAAGCGCCCCCCATCATTCATCAATGCTGGGGCGCATTAAAATGGTGAATGGCAACGCATACAGCCCCCTCTTTCAATCAGCCTTCGCAGTCAATAGGAGTGTGAAATTGGCTGACTTCCACAATTAGCGAATGCATGCGTGACTTGGCGCAATTATTGCTCTGACCTGGCGACAGAGCGGGTCAAGACTGGAGCCAATAATGCCTCGTGCACCGGAGAGAAGAAAATTAGGTGAAATTTTAGGAAACATTGACACCTGCCTCGTAATATGTTAGCTAGAATATTGGTTAATGAAGCTGGGTCATTTCTGTATTAAGTCTGTCTCATATACTCACGGAAAAGCATCATTAGATGCGATAGTAAAGAGCTGGTTATATTAATAACATTGGAATTTATTAATAATAAATGATACGCTCATATGTTGTTGAATATCTATTTAATAAGTAATCACATGTTGTTTTGTGGGTAAAGTAAATAAAAGCCTTTGGCATCGAATTAATGTAATTTATTGTGACTCATTTCGCTAACTTATTTGTCTCTTCACATTTATTGTTTTCTACAGCAAGAATTATTTCACCCTTGTAAGGATGAAATCGTTCGCCCATTTGCTGAAATTAAAGAGATTATTACTTTTAATAATACTACTTTTAATATTTTCAGATAATAATTAATTATATCATATTTTTATTTTCTACTAGCGTCATTTTGTAACAAATTGAAAAAAAAAAAAATAGATCATAGGATTAAAACTTGTAGAACTAAAATAAAAAATAATACATTAACAAAATGTATTTTTAATGTATGTGCTTTTAATTTAAATTATAATCAATAAAAAGTATTTGCTATGCTTTCGTTTAACTTGATATTTCGTTTAAAAATTATTATTCCAGAAAAAATGAAGCAATTTTTATTTAAACAGAAGGTTGCAAAGTTCAAAATAAGTAATCCCATTAAGGTATTTTTCGGATGTTTTCAGCTTAGTTTAGTATACCAACGTCCCGTTTTAAAGCAACATAAGTGCTATTTTGGGACGGAATCGTAATTTTGAACCGCAGTAAGAGGACGAGGATGATATCTGAGCTGGAACCCCTCTCCAAACTTCCACACCGCTCCAGCAAAAGGGCATTTGACTTCGATGGATTTAGAGCTCATAAGACCTGCTTACACGATGGTTCTTAGGTGGAATCGGGTTTCAAACCTGAAACCTTCCGGTTCTGTAGCCGAAACCTTACCACCAAGCCAACACAGACCCTAAGTTTCCAGCAAATTATCTTATTATATTTAATTAATAGTTAAGTTAATTTAAAATTATGTTTTGGCAAGAAGTTATATTAAGAGTAGAACATAAGGGTACTTATCTAGTTTACAAGAAATACTATTTAGTGAGATTTATCCACGACAACAAGCAGTTTAATCGTTTCTGCATCATTACTGATTGCTTTGTGGAATTCATTTTTAATTAAAATTAAGAAGATGCACTTATTGTTTGGAAAATTATATAGCAGATAGGAGGTAGGTACATAAAAACATGACATCTGGACATACAAATGATGTTACCTTAGTTTCTATTCTAAAAAATAGTCGTAATGAATCAAGAGAACAAAAATCAATATGACAAATATTTCAGTCTCTTGAAGAATATTTATAGCTATAAAAATTTAAATACTTTTATATTTATATGCCAAAATGTAGTAATTTTCCCATTTCATTTATTTTCTACTTTTAACATCGTAGTTTTTATTGTATTATATATATATATATATATATATATATATATATATATATATATATATATATATATATATATATATATATATATATATATATATATATTACAAAGACTTAAAATTCTTATTTTCTGGAGTCTCCATATGGCACCACTATATATAATAATTTAATTCAATAAATCGTATTATTGATAAATGAGTTGTGAAGATATTAATTCAGTGTGTGAATAACGCAGACACGCTAGTTTATAGAGTTTCTTAACTGTAATACATCAAAAAATGTGTAAAAAATCAACTATAAAAATCCATTTTAAGCAATTTGAATTGTTTTTAATTTGACAAGTTCATTTGTCTCCTGTTCCAACTCATTTATCGGTAATACTCTTTAGTATAAATTTATTTACATTAGACTTTCTTTTACTATTAACAGAAAATAAATACAAGTAAATAATTTATTTTGTTTAGGGGTGGGGATGGGGAGAGATAATGGCATTAAAATAAATTCGAATTCCAACAGTAAAACTGAATAAAGATTTTAAAAGCACGTAGAAGACGCTTCCTTTATTATGAAAATGAAATCTAAATTCCAAAAATACTATTAACATTTAAAGGGCGGATTTTAAACCAATAAGCCTACAGAGAATATATAATATTCCATATTTAAGTAAAGTATTCATAATACAATGTTGTATTAAAATGAATATGTAACAGAATTCTGCGGAAAAATTTATTTTTTTCCAGTTTGGCTTTTCCAATTCGAGACTAAATCGACTCAAATCAATCAAAGTAGTTACATTTGCGCTTTCTTTATCAACGCTTTATTGATTGTCTGATTAAAGGCATGCATACGATTAATAGTATGAAATATTTTTTTTTTCATTTTAACTTATTAGAATTATTAGATAAGACATATATCCATCATGTTAAATTTGAACAAAATTGGTACGAAATCACTTCTCTCCAGATAATTAAAGCTAATCTCACATGCGGATTCATGTAAAATTCATGTATCATCCATCAGCCCCATCCATCCAATACGCAATTATACAGCAGCAATAGGCTATTATTTCGTGTGATAGTATTATTTTTTTTGAGAACAAAAATGTAATATACACGATTAGTAAAATGAGCAGCAAATAATTCGCACCTGTTTAAAATAACCGGATGTGATAAATTGCCACCAATATTTCTAATAAAAGGGCAAATAAAAAGTATTTATCTCACTAAAGATAAATTAGGATGATTTAGCAAGAATTCGTTAAAACATGTTGCTTTATTTGTAAAAGGTATGCATTACATCACACAAAACTGTGTCATTCCGATGTTTTAAATTTCACTGAAATCTCTTTAGATATCTTCAGCAAATTCGAAGAAGCTCTTATGATGATTGTGTGACATTTTTCTCACACAGAATTACTTAATAGAATGTTTATATCTTTTTATTTCGCATCTTACTGGCAGATTGTTTCTTTTATTAAAAATTTTTGCTCCCAAACAAGATTGCAGTTTTACGAACGAGATTAGATTTATCATAATAGCAGAAGGTTGTTTGATGGATCTACAGCTGGGGTATTGGTTCTTACAGCAGTGATTCGCATACTCATCTCTACCAATCTTTGTAGGGGTGCCATGAATATATAGCTGATGAGTTGGCGAGTTTTACTTTTCCTGAAATGTATAGCAATGGTTTGAGGTCAAGTTTTCTCTATTTTGAATGCAAACGTTCATTTTGCGTAAGAATTTATACCACGACTATTTCTAATAAAGCTTAGTCAGCTGTTCTATTTCTAATAAATTAAGCTTAGCCAGCTGTTCGTTAAATGCCAGCAATTGCTCATTGCCTGTCATTACTTATTGTTTCTCATGATTGTCAAATTCTTCTCATTATACGAGTGACTCGATTGGTTTTTGGCACTGCTTCCAGCTCATTTTTGAAAAAGAATCGCCAAATGTTCCATTTTTTTGTGATATAATTTTTTACATATTTTATTATTTTGGTATTGCTTTCGGCACATTTTTGAAAAAAAGAATTTCCAAACATTCGCTTATTTCCAATATTATTTTTATTTACATATTTTATTATTTTGGCAATGCTTCTGGCTCATTTTTGAAAAAGAATCACCCATTGTTCCGCTTATTTCTAATATTATTTTTCATTTACACGTTTTATTATTTTGACACTGCTCCCAACTCATTTTTGAAAAAAATGTCGAAATATTTTTTGGTTATTTCTTATAATATTTTTCATTTACATATTTTATTATTTTTATTTTTAAAAATAGGAAACATTGAACATAGGAGAGTATTATTACTAAGATCATTTAAGACAATGTAGCCTCATGTCGAACATTGATACTTCAGTACTTGTGTATAGTGTTTAATACTGTATTAGTGTTTATTCTGAGTAAATAAAATTCAAGCACAGTACTAAATTCAATCATAGGCAAATGACTGTTCTATTTGTTTCCATAATTAAGATATTCGAGGAATAGATAAAAATAATTAACCTCACGAGCCCTTTAATGCGTTCCAGAAAATATCCTAAACATAACTATTTTATTCATAAAATATTGATTTCCCTTTCTTAAATATAGAACGAATGACTTTTTAATGAAATAAAAGGAGACTTCTTATAAAATGAGAAGAATTTTCCCGGAAACAGATTTAGATTTTCTAGAAAGTTACCCATATGCATTCATTATTCATCCAACACTCTATAATGATAAGCTAAAATATAGTTCCTCGTACCCTTTGTCACAAAACTCGAGATCTAATTTCCTCATTATCTCAAAATTGTCATGACCACATCGGACTCTTTAAAATTTATAGTCCTTTATAATGCATACCCATCTACGTTCTTTACACAAAAACTAATTTTCCACAAAATATGCCAATTTATTCGGTGCAAAAAACGAAAAGGTAAATTCCACTTTTTCACAGCGGCAGTCGTCGGACATGAACTACCGGGAAATGGCTGCGTCTTACCACACTACCCCTATTATACATTTGCACGCTAACCTTTATACTATGTTGCAAAAACAGCTCAAAAAAAGAAGTGGAAAAAGTATCTTCTTTGGTACGTTTCTGTGGTGAGTTTCAATTCCTTTTTATTTCCTTTTTTTGCGGTTGGAGTTATTTCTGGTTTAAGCAGTTACACCCATTTTTCACTGATGATAATTTTCCGTGCCCCAACGGGAGTGCAGCACGCGTCAAAGTTCCCACTAAAACGTGTTTTTCTTTCTTCTTAATATACTACTTTATTTTTATTCGCATTTGAGGGACACGCAAAAAAAATGGACCCTCCGCTGCGTTCCAGGTAATTTTCTCTGGAAAAAGTCATCACACTTAATTAATTTTTTTCTTTATTTTCTCACTTTTTTTTTGGAATTAGCAAAGAGAAAAGGGGGAAATTGAAAAGTGTGTCGCAAGTTCTGTCAAATGAATGGAAAGTTAAATTCTCCTCCTCTTCAAATACCCTTCATTTCTACCAAGATCTTTTTTTTAGAGAATTAGAAAGATAGTACTCTTTATATGAAATGATGATTTGACATTTAAAATCTGATGCAATAGTGTAAAGAGGAATACACTTTAATTTTTATACTAATTCATATGGGCATATTTTATTCTGATTCGTATGGGCACGAACCTAGGGACCCATTTCGAGAATTTTTCGATGGATCTTGACCTTTCGTATATATATATAGCAATCACCTTGATTGCTATATATATGTAATGATATCTCTTTATTTAATTTAAATCCTAATTAATTTTCTATTTTCATCTTAAATTCACCCATGCTAATTTCATTCTAAACTTTTCTCTTATTTTCTGATCCAAATCCCACTCATTTAGTTGATTATTGCTAACACACGCTCTAAAAATTCCTTTTTCTTTTTTCCTTCACGCCACGAGTGAAAGGATACAAATCTTGGCGCCTATTCAGATGTACTATTGCTTCGAAGATAAGTAAGATATAAACGTAATAAATAGAAACGAATAAAAATAATAAATCATGGTGGAATCGCATGTTAAAATCTGTAAATGGAGAATTATGTCACTCTACTTCTGGTGCGAATGTGCCCTTTTGTTCCTGTGTAAAATGGATGTATCCTATGGTAAAATAAATAGAAGTTCATTCAAAAAGTTTCTGCATTTCCGCCACGTATATATATTATATTAAATTATATATACTACAAAATTATACTATATATATAATTTCCAAATTTTCATTTTAATTTAGCTAATATTAACTTCTAAATTCATTCTGAAATGATAACTTTTTTCCTGATCTAGTTCCCACTTTTTATCTAATTAATTCTACACGCGCTCTAAAAAGCTGATGGTCTCAGTATTTCCTTTGAGTCAAGGGATAAAAATCCCTTCAAATAATTAAAAGAATTCTTACAATATTCATTTAAAGGTACCAAAATTTCATTTGCCTAAATCTGCACATTCCTATCAAAACCTCATATTAAAAACTTTGAAGGGAAAATTTTTTGATGTCTTCTGCTTTGGTGTCGCGATGTAGACTGTCCTATTTTTTACCACTTATTCTTTGTACGTAAATTATGAATTCCGTTTAAATCGAAGTTTTAAAATTTTAAAGGTTTCTTCTATTCAGCCACGCAATTACTAAAGTATGTTTATATATATATATATATGTATAATTTTTGTAATTATATGGCTAATAGTAATGGTAGTTGTCTATTGTTGCAGATTTATTTCACACTTTTTTTTTATTTATCTCATCAGCGAGATGACTTAAACCATTTGGATGCTTCTGAATACATTTCTTAAAAATACGACAGAGGTGAATGTCATTTGGAACATAATTTATTCTGCAGAATAATGTGTAAGCCAAATCCATCTCATTGGTCTGTCTGTTTTGTGAAGTGAAAGTAAAAAGACAGAATTACAACCAGAAATATAAATGACACATTTCTGAATAAGCATTTTGCTTCTTAGTATTAAATTTATGAAACTGTATCTAGATGAGGATTTTATGAACCAAAAGAAATACACAAAGCTATTTCTGATTTTTGTAACATGCAAATTTAAACTTGAATCTCTTTATCTAATACGTTTCATAAGGATTCATCACATTATATAGGTGTTAAAGAAATTAAAGGGAGAATTCTCCCATTTATTTATTACAACCACATAGCATTTAAGTATCTTGCATTTTTCTAAAATTAACTATCGCAATATAAGTGATGAAGATTGCAAAAGATTACAGTTGATTAAATCTTCTTATACAAAGAAACATGCACGTGTGAATTCTTTGAAACAATGAATCCCTTTGTATTACATTTTTATGAATTTTCAGTAGCATAACAATATCCAATTTGTCATTTTATTATTTTTTTTTTTCAGATTTTTGAGAACTTCATATTTTAAATGGAATATTTCTAACAAAGAATGTGAATTAATGAAAAATAAACTATTCTACTTCAAAAAAATGAAAATTAACTATCACGTTTCCCTTTTAATTAATATTATTTTGAATTTTTTTTTATATTCCGAAAAAAAGACATTTTCATAATGCTTTTGAATATTTGGGGCACCAACTTACTTTTTAATTATTAGTGGGTTTTTAAAATGTCTTTCAGATTTTTCACAGTCTAGTAAATTGTATAAAATTTTGAGAATTATAAGATCCTTAAAAAATGTAACATTTATTTTTGTAGCCTGAATATTTACACAAATGAAATTATTCAATGAATATAAAATTATTCTAAAAAATAGTGATGAAGCGGGAAAACAATTTGTGCAAAACTATTATGATAAAATGATCATTTTCTTGCGTAGAAAAGGTTTTTGAATATTTTGAAAGAGGTTATGAATTAAATAGTTTAGATCAAAGTTATTCATTTTTATTATCAATTTTATGGCCTTCCTAACGCGTAATATTCCTGTATTTTGAGTTTCTAAGCAACGGAGGGTTATGTAGAAAGCATTATGACAGTTAAATAGTTCCGATTAGAACACAAGAACTTAAATAAGCAATAGATTTATGTTATTTAAATGGATCTTTTTTCACACGCTGCCTCAAAGAGACTTCTGTCACGTAGAAACAAATATTATGTCATTACAGATAGTATGATCTTTTTTACTTTTTACAAAACTCTATTCAAAATGAGAGTAATTCCATGTGGATATATTAGTGGCCATATCTTTTATAATGGTCTGGTGGGCTGGTCGTAAGGTATCGGCTTCGGAACCGGTGGATTTCCGGTTCGAGACCCGATTCCATCGGACAACCGTCATGTAAGTGGATGTGGTGGACGTTAAATTCGTAGGAGCCAAATTGGTATCCTGGTGTAGTGTGATATGGAAGTTTTCGGAGGGGCTGCCTGTTCATGTGTCCTCCTCGTCATCTGACCGTGGTTCAAGATTACGAAGTCCGCCCCAAAAATAGTCTTAGTGGTGCTTTAAAATGGGACATTAATAAAAAAAAATAATCAAATCACTCCAAGTAAAATGTGTGAATGATGAATATGTTTTGAAAAAAAATCATATATTTATTTTTAGTTAGAAAAATATTTAAAGCGAAGCGAAAGTTTCAGAAAAGACTTCCTTCGAAGAGAATAAATGAGCAACATTAATGAGTGGAATTCCTTAAATGATTCCATTTTGAAAAAAGTTGTGAATGTCAATTATATGATACTAGTGATTCTAAGAGTTAATAAAAAATATTGTTTCTTTTAAATAGCAGCCGATTTTTTTTTTTATATATAAGAAATGAATATTCGGAGATGTAAAGCATTATGTGAATCAAATACTTAGAACTGGATTGATATGTTCTTCTCGTAAATTTGATGTAAGTGAGTCGATGATAGTTTGGAATGGTTAAGAATCGTATTATTAGACGGCATATTTATCTCGCTTTTGTCCATAATCGCTTTGTCCGTGCATTTAAGTGGCGAGACGCACATTTTTAGCCGAATGCTGAAATACAGAAGTGAATAGAAAGAGAAAACTTGGCTGCATAAAGGATGTTAATGTCATTATCAACTCATAAAATCAGAATTAATTTCTCATTTATGTTCTTGGATAACTATCAAATTTCAATTTTATGATATTTACTAATTATATCGAATGATTCTTTAGAGGTATTTACGTATCGTATTAAAGCCCCCAAAAAGTATGCAGTCATAATATTTGTATTATAATTATTACGGAGTACCATTTTAAGATCTATATGTAATCTCAACAAAATTTGTTTTTTGTTATCTGAATCTTTCAAATTACCATTTTGCATTTTTATTTAAAACCGGTGAGGGGTGAAAACCAAAAATATATAATCTTCAAAATTTCATTGGAAAAATCAATGAATCATCATCAAAAAATGATCATCAATATTTTGACAAACTAGAAATACGAATTGCCTAATAGTTCCTCCTCTAGAAATGGTTAAAAACTGCAATATATTTTGTGTGTGTTTAAAAGTGAGGTATTTGTGTCATATATAATACGAACCACATGCTTATTTGGCCGCGGTGGCCTGATAGTAAAGTCTCAGCTTCAGAACGGTGAATTCTATGTTTGAGACCTGATTCCATCGAAAAAAACATCATGTAAGCGGGTCTGATGTACATTAAATTCATTAAGACCAAATGTCCATTCCAGTTATTTGGCGTCAAAATTTGGAGAGGGAGCGAAAGCTCAGGTTCGTCCTCGACATCTGTGTGCAGTTCAAAATTACGAGGTCCGTCTTAAGTTGCTTTAAAATGGAACTTTGATATAACTGACTAATGTACATATGTTCATGAAGTATTTTGTAAATTTTCGATTTTAAGCAGATTTTCATCTAACACGGAATTATATGTAGGGCAATTAACGGAATAACATAAGTTGATGCATTTAAAATGTGAATGTTCTCGCCATATATCAAGCTGTCAACCGCTCTTTTATTTCCCATATAATCAGGAAACCCAGCTTCATCTTCTCTTCATACAATCGGCAGAGAAGTGTTTTGTTTACGTTTAAAATTTCCAAAAATTTGTAACCGACATGCCAGGAACATGTGTTTTAAATTGATAAATTTATCACGCTATGCGCGCCTCGAGGGAAAATATGTCCCCCGATTAGCATATAAATTGTTCAGTTCTATCTCAATCTTGGATAATTCATTTCCGAGAGTTTATCATATTAATTTACTATAAGCAGATAACAGTGCTTAAATCAAAAGAGTCTTTTGCATGCGAAGTAGTGAAATAGCACATTTATGATTCATCGCATTTTAAAGGACTAAATTTGCTATTTTTACTATAAATATTTTGTATACATTTAATGAATTGTAAAAATGGGGGATTTAATATATTTAGTATGACTTTTTCTATTTTTGAACCAAATAAACGAGGAAAAAATTTAATAAAATAAGAAGCAATTTTTACAAAGTTTATTTACCTCAGAATATTTGAAATCTTTATTTTTATAACGAGATTAAAATTGAAAAGAAAATAATTATACTTTTAAATTTATGTTTTATATTTTTCATAGTTTGCTGATTCAGGAATAATGTAAATATTTTGGAAAAAGTTTATAAGTGTGAAGCAGATTATAATATACATTGGAATATTCGGTTTTATATCGGTATATGTTTCCATACTTTAATATACAGCTGAATTATCTAAGCAGTACAGCTAGTTTTTAGATAAAAAAATTCTGTTATTTATCATATTCATCATATTATTATATATCTTATTTATTAGTGCAATTGTAAAACAATTTTTTGAATGTAAAATGGAATATTTTTAATTATTCTTTACAAACATTTCCAGAAATATTCTAGAATGCGTCGATATGCCAGTTTCTGCAGTATAATTTGAAAAATAAAAACTTCTTGTTTACTTTCCAAATTGTAGGGGAAATGATTTATTTTACTATATTACACTGTTATATTTAATATGGAAAGTGCCTACGTATTGTTTGTTAACTTGAATATAACCTGCAAAAATGACCCCTATCAACTGTCATAGCTGCTAACATGTCTCCATTGTTTCATGGCCACACACAAATCGTGCACTGTTGATTACTGTGGATCCGAGACTCATAATGTTAATTATTTTCCCCCTTTCAAGTTATAACCACAGAAAACTGACAGGAGAGGACATGCTCTAGAAGTTATAAAGAAGCAACTGAAACTGCATTCTGATGGCGAATATGAAATTTTAGTGAAAGTGCCGGACAAATTAAATTTATAAGATCAGTTCAATATTTGACGACTTTTACGAAGACTTGGAAAGAGAAATTCAATTAAATTTCAGAACGAATATTTAAAAAAAAGTTTACAAAAAAACCAGTAATATAATTGAAGTGAGATAAGTGAATTTTATATTGGAAAAGAAAGAAGTTCGGACTCTGGCTTAAAATTTTTCAGTAGTAAATAATTAAGCCGGCGACCTGGCCTAGGGTAGTGCGTCTTCTCCATGAACGGGACGTCCCGGGTTCGAGTCCTGGTTCGGCCATGGTTGTTCTCTATCCTGTGTTCTATCTATGAAATGTGTGAAAAATCTCCCCTGTAAAAAGGGATTGTACAAGAGAATGTGTGTGTCATCTTCATATAAGCTATACGTCAGAATTCTGCCCTCGGGTACTCAGGGGCCTTTGCTCTCAGAAGATACTGCGCGCTCGGCTTAAATCGCTGACAGTCGTCAGCGGGCTGTAAAGTGCTATAAATAACAACAATAAGAACAACAGTAAAAAAATTAAAATCAATCAGCCAAGGAGAACGATGAAAAAACAGTTGGTTAAGAAGGATAGCACATTCTACAAATTATCCATTAGAAAAAAAAAGTAAAGGTTGTCAAGGTTAAAAGTTTTAAACCATACGAATACTGAAATCTTAAAAGCTAAAAGAGCGCACGATATGTAAAAATAAAATGTTAAAAGTATAGTTTCCCTATTGAAAAAAGAAACAGGTGCTCTTCCCTAATTAAAAAAATCAGGAAAAATTTTATAAACCTTAATTTATGCTTTGCAATAGTATTATTTTTTAAAAAACTAATTAATTGAAGGAATTGCATTTGAGAACCATCCAAAAAATATTTTATTTCAAATACATAATAAATGGATCATGTGATGCAAAATGCTACAATTTTAACTGTCCATTCTTCTATTAATGAGATTTAATACTTACATTTAAAGTAAGTATAATAAAATGCTACATTCGAACTCTCTCACTGAGCAATAAATGAAATTTTTTACCGTAAGAGAATAATTTCATTAGAATTTGGAAAACCGCGGTGGTATTTTACTATATGATTAACAATATTATTTAAGGCAATTAATTAAAATTAAAACAGTCAATCTCGTTTAGAATCCAGTCGTTATTGCTACAGTAATTCTTTGTAGTAATATCGACAGTTATTTATTCTACAGTTATTAACATAGTATTAATATTGTAAGCTTTTAAATTTTTCAGGAAATATTTTTTAGCCAAATAAAACTGTGAGAAATTGAATCTGTGAAACACATACTATTTAATAACTCAAAATCTCGTCTGGTAAATTCCTCTATATGAGTTTCGAAGAGACAGAACCGCTTATACGAAAAGAATTTCACGTACAATCTGCAGTGTATTAGAGACTGTTATTCAGAAGGTCTTATAAAAAGTTGTGTTTGGAAGTTCGGGTTATCCTGAGGTGGTTCATTAATTAGTTCCATGGCCTGATCAATGCGATAGTTTATAGACCAGTGAAATGAGTTCATGCTTAAATTCAAATAGAACAGAGACAATAGTAAAAAAAAGAATTTAATATATTGGAGATTATTTAGATTAATGCCAATATAACTGCTTAAATATGGACATGTTCCAATAAAATATTTATTTTTCTACGAGTTGAACAAGTCTATCCTTTAAAGTATGAGGAATTATTTCATTACTTTCATCCTAACTAGAGGGCCGTGGTAGCCTGGTGGTAGGGTCTCAGCCTCGGACCCGGAGAGCTTCAAGTTCGTGACCCGATTCCACCGAAGAACTATCGTGTAAGAGGGTCTGGTGGACTCTAAATCCGACGGGGCCAAACGTCCTCTAGCTGGTGTGGTGTGGAAGTTTGGCTAGGGAGTTTCAGCTGACGCGTCGTCTTTGTTATCTGACCACTGTTCAAAATTACGAGGCCCCTTTCAAAAAAGAGCTAGTGTTGCTTGAAACCTGATGTTAATATAAGTAAAAGAAGCTAAACTTCATCCTAACTGGTCTAAATTATCTGGATAGTTTAAAGATTGCCCAAAAAATGTGTATCTTGCCATCTAGATAGTGGTTGAAAGGAAAATAAGATCTTGACTTGAGCAATAGTAACAGTTTTGTTCTGTTAAATTAATAATTAGAGGTATAAGTCTGCAAAATTTGTATATATATTAAAAACAAACCTTGAAGCTTTCTTTTCCAAGAAGTATAACCATGACATTCGTGGGAAGCCTTTCTCGTATTCATTTAAGTGTTTGAACTGACCTTCTAAGCCCATTTATAAAGCATTAACCATGCAAAAGATTCATTTATACGTAGCACTGGAAATATGGCCAACCCCATTTCAATAATAACTGATCTCAACTACTAGAGGATTAAAGTGTGACGATCCGTTGGATAATTGAGCAACATTTCCAATTTTAAAATGAGCTGAATCGAGTCCTTCATCTATAATTCTTGCAGTGGCGCAGCTCCTGCGGCGACTCGAATCTAAATTCTTGAAAAGTGGGCGATAGCTGATTCTCCGCCCTAGCACTGTTGACCCAAGGCAGGGGGTAATTACTTGCTTGTTTGACTGGTTATGAGACGCGCACTCGATTAATATATAATTAAGTACACAGTCGCCAGGGCGAGCTGGTTTGCTGGAGTAATTGGAAGTGGGGCTGAAATGTTTATAATACTTGTCAGGCAGTTAAACTTTGGCTGGGAAAGAAATCAGAATGGCCGTTAAGAAAGGTGAGCATCTCTTTTGCAAACTACTTTCTTTTGTCATATAATTATTGCAATTCTGTCAATGCAGAAATTATATTCAGTTGGTTTCTGAATTACTAAATTCAAATGATCATGTATGTTAACATAAAATGTATTCATTTTACTCATACATCAAACGTCAAAATTCTCCAAAACAATGTTTGAATCTAACAAACTCGATTCATGCATAAGGGCATTAGACTTTAATTTGCTTGTTTATAAAATTAAAATAAAATGAATATAAATTATACTAAGTTTTATAATATTTATTAATTAGTAAATAAAATAATTGTATTAATTCATAATATATCTAATATATAATCACATTTTTTTAATTAATAAAATTATGATTATGAAATTTAATAGAATATAGTGTTATATAAAGTATTCAGATAATAGGTATAATCAAAATATCAAGGTAATCTAGTGACATTAGACACAATATGCAAAAAGTGCAATGGCAACTATAAAAGATTTCATTAACTTATTGAACAACAACACACTCTATAATGATGATGCACAATTATGGTGATTTTAATCTTCCATTGCCTTGCATATCTTACTAAGTTCATTATCCACGAAATTTAAAATGATGTGACAGTAAAAATTTCATCAAATGACCGTGCACTAGGTATAGAAAAGCAACCAGCAATGTAATTTTTTTATAATATAGCGTATGACTGCGTAATTCCTTGAAATCACTATTTAGTTGCAATGTTTGCAAATAAATTCAAATTTTTTCAAAGAAAGTGAACAGATATATATGCCACACGATAATAATATAGTAAAAATCTGTAATCGTAGAAATTAAACATTCTAAACTGAGAAAAACGCAGGATGCAACAGAAAACCGACTGACTGCCAACCCGCGGAAATTGTGGGATACGCAGATGGAAGGTTAAATCGTTTTCATGAAGCAATTTCGAGGCAATCCATTCAAATGTGTATTTTGTTTGAGGAATGTCTAGAACACTCGCAAAAGGCATTGTGATCAATTAATTTCTGAAGTTATATTGGCCTACGATTTTATAAAACCGCTCTGTATATAGCAAGCACCCTGTATATATCATAGCAATTTATGTTATTTAATAGAATGGTAATCTTATAAAATACAAAATAGAATAAATAAATATTAGGAATAAAGTTGGCATAAAACATAAAAAAATTAAAGGATGACGAAAAAAAAAAGATTACTATTCCTTTTTCTTGAAAGACAACATGGCATACGGAGAAAAATAACTACATGCCATTTAATGTCATTTTACTGTACATGCAATAGTGTTTTTTTTATTTATTTAGAAATAAGGGATTAAAATTATTTTGGGCATACGCTGAAATCTCATTTGTTTGGCAGAGAAATAATGGTGTGTTCACGTCAAAAAGTATTAATTCTAGAAAAAATAAAAACTTTTATACTTAAAAATAGCTCAATCATTTAGTTTAAATCTGAAATATTTTGAAAATACTTGTTTAAAAATAATTCTTTATTAAAAGTGAGGCGAAAATTTTAAAAATTTTCATTCTAATTTGGAAAAGAAAAGGATGATAGAATCTGAAAAAAAAAAAAATTAAAATCCACATAATTATGTTTAAACATTTTTTAAAGACTATTTCTAAAATCAGATAGATGAGAAAAAAATCGATAAAAAAATAATATTTAGACAAATTGCATGTAAATCAAATAATTTTTTAAGCATTTTTAAGATAGAAAATATTAATGACATTTTTTTGTTTTTTTTTAAGGAAAATAATTATCATTTAAATCTTCGAACATAATTTTTTATTTTCATCCATCACTTTTGTCTTAAGGCTACTTTGAACTCAAACGCTTTTCAGAAATATTCACTGAAGTTTATGAAATTATTTATGCACATGTAATAAAATATAAAATACTCCAATATCTTTAAAATACTTTTTAAAACTAAATATATTGTTTTTTAAAAATTAAAAGATATATATTTTTTAAAATTATGAAACGTTCCAGATGATTTTTTTACTATCTTTTCGTTATTATTCCACATAAATTTACTTGAATCAAAACTGGGTATGATTTTGTAATTCCTATCAAAAGTCAACACTTAGAAATATTATCAAAAAAAATCGGCTTTTAACTAATAAAAGATCTTGAAACATAAAAGGAATGCCAAGATTTCTTTTATTATTATTATTATTATTATGTTTAATAGAAACATGCTTTATCATTTTTATTTGATTCCTTCAAAATTAAGATATTTCAGTATATTTCAGAGGATTTTTCAAAGATATTTCAGTATAATTAGAACATCGGTTTGAGAAAAATCATGAAATTGCATTTTTTTTTTTTTAAATCTAGATCCTTAAATATCCATTTTATAGGAAAATGATTTCATAACGTTATTTTAGCTGAACATAAAAATATATTTTTGTGATGAAACAATAAAAAGAAATTTCATATTTTCCTCCGTTTTCGGGCACCCTCTATGGATTTCAAAATTATAGGAATTAATACTGGATAATTAAAATTGTATCGTTGTCATTATTGTTAAATACAGAAACTATGTTGAAAATTTCAATCGCTTTATCGATATCTCACTGTGTCAAAATGACGGCACATTATCCAAAAAAAGTGAGTAATCCTGTTATATTGCTTGAGTTAGATATTCTTAAATATTTAATTATTCGTAACTGCCATTATTAAAGGCAGGAACAACACTGGAAACTTAATCACCTTAATTACCTTATCGACACATTTCTGGTGTAAAATAACAAAACATTTCAAACGTAGAATGGGAGATATATAATTAGATGGCAGAGAATTTTCAGTCATCAAATGGTTAAGCATCTCTCAGTTAGAATCCGTAGAAACAATTGGCAGATTCCGCTTATTTCATATCTCACCCATCATCTGTTATCTCAAGCAATCATTTGTTCAATATTTCGGGAAAGTAATTTCATATCAGTTTCAACAGTAGCCAGTTTATGAAGACAGATTACGATACTTGAATGCTAATCGATAAAATCAGGGTATCGGAATCGATTTGGCAACGACGGTGAAGTAATGGCTATCATCGATTGGCCAAAAAAGAAGCGGTCTTTTAATTAAGTAGCGGGAATTGATTGGCCATAAGCATGACATCATGCTAATGCAGTCCGCTTTTTTTACCCATGCCGATGGCAGCAGTAACCAGCGCAGGGATGTTGGGAAAAAAATATAATATTACAGGTGGCAACATCTGCCAGCACTTTCATTAATCAATAGGGCTGTACACAAAATAAAGTTTTAGGAAGAGATATGGAGTTCGAGCAAGAGCTGGAAGGGGGCAGCTGATTGAAAGTCAAGAAAACAGCTAAAGGAGATATTTTTAAAAATGTTTCAAGAAAAATAAGTGTTTGTAGTAGTAGTCAACAAATCTACACAAAACTAAAATGCCCATTTAAGAATAGAGAAAAGAATTTGAACACATTTTGAAATATTAATTTTCATTCGAATTAGTTTTAGAATGTTATAGATCCAGAGATCATAGTGGCCATATTACGCCGATTCCACGATGGAAATATAAGAAATAAAATATAATCACCAAGAGGTGTATCATCAATATATATAAAATGCTAGCTTGCGTGGTACAAAAATCGTTCTTATTACGGATTACGTAATGGCAACAGTCAAATATAAACGCTTCGATATATGAACGTTTCAGACTGTTTTATTTAGATTTTTTACAGCTATACTTAATTCATCATGCTCACAGTTAATGTGCTTAACAACTTATTAACTATTGAAATAAAATGATATTAAGAATGCTGCTCACATTTTCAAATATTTCATTCAGTCAGAAGTGAAAGAAATCAAGAAATAGGAGTTGAACAAAGTTCAATCGAAAGTAAAAATAGGCTTAACAGTCACTAGACGGTTATTGATCTTTAGAAATAGATGATCATATCTACCGAAACTATTATTTCAGAAAAAGGTTCCATGGCATTTAGTTGCAACTCAAAAAATTACTTCTTTATTGATATTGATTTCAATTCTATACAATGTTTTCTTTACTTTTAATAAATTCTTCAAATTTTTTTTCTGATGTTTTTAATATTACGAATTTCGAAATCCATCAAATTATTTAATCGCGTGTTTTACTAATGTTAAAATAAAGATTAAAAAAATTGGTTTTTAGGACTTTAACTTGGCAACAGAACTTCCACTTCCACTTTTATTTCAGCGAATATATATTTTTAATTTGTGCCCACAGTAATTTATTGCAGATTGATTCAATTAAATTCATATTTTTGAGTTGTATCAAATAAATTTAAAAAAAAAATGTTTTTCATGTTAATTTTTTAAAAGTTTAAAACTCAGCAAGCAAACTGGTCTTTAGTATTTAAGAAATGCAAGTAAATAAAGGAGCTTCTATTTAATAAATGTAACAACTTCTCTATACGCAACGTCTTACTTTAGATTGTGCAAGGCTCTTCTTTGATATCGTTTATATCCTTTCATTCAAGATATATCAAAATTAACGTTCGAATCCACGTATTTTACAGCTGTTAGACAGTGAATTATTTTCTCAATAGCCATTCTTTATATTCTAAAGAAATATTATCGCATATTCCATGAATATATTTGAAAATACCGAAAAATATTTTTAGCCATATTTCAAAAATAGAGGAAATTTAATTTCAGAAAATGATATTTATTAAAAGAATTTATAGTAGCATTTAATTAACAAAAATGAACAAGCCTAATTTATGTTTAATTTTACTTGATATTTTACTTCATAAAAAAGAGATAAAAGTTCAATTAATATATAGTAAAAAACTTTATACGTGCACTTTTAATAAATTTGTAGAGAAGAAGCACATGTATTTCTACAAATTGATATTGTCGTTATAGGTATTACTGACTCCTTTTAACTTAAACATGATCATATAAAAATGTTCCTCAAATTTATGTTAAAATAAGACATAGATAATCATAATAAGTTGTTGACATTTCTAAATTCGCATTCTGTTGTAGAATATTTATTTCGGAATAAGATTTAATTGTGTTAGAACATCAATATGCAGTTACGGTTAGAAATCATGAATGTCTGAATTTTTAGCTGTGCATTATAATTGGAAACAATTAAAAATCTCTATTGAAATATCATCTAATATGATTACTGTAGTCAGGAAAAGAGTTTGAAATATTAATTGGTACCACACTAATCAAGCTTCTTATTTTCATGAAAATGAAAATTAGAAAATTTGAAACTTCATGGGAATTAAATGAAACACCATTGGACATTGGAATTGATTGAAGACACAGTCTTATTTATGGAAATGAAAATTTCTTACACAAAGATTGCGTATCTTTCTATGGAATATCATTAGTTGGAAGAATTTAGAGATATCCTGTATATGAAAATGATCGATTTATAGATTAAAAAATATAGATAGATAGATTATCTATATTTATAGATTATAGATCCTGTATATAAAATTTAGATAGACATACAAATTTTACATCCATGTGTTCTGAAATAGAGCGATTAATCATTAATTTGGTATCTCTACTAAGTATTTGATATATCTTATGGATAAAGAATGCTCTTTGTTTAATTTATTACATTTCTTTCATAAAAAGTAAGAAACAACAGATTATGAACCAAAGTTTAGGAACGAAAAAGAAAAAGTCTTCTGTATACTTTCTTTTACAATTTTAGAATTCTGAAAAAGGGTGAAACTATTAATTTTTGAAACTGAAATTCTTCAAAAATATGTTTCATAGCAAATTAATCAAAACAGGATCGTCAGCTTAAATTTTTTTAAAAAAAATATCATTTTAGAAAATTTGGCAGTGTGGAAGGCAGAATTATTTTTAACGAATCTTTGCCCACATAAAAAAACCCAAGAAGGATGGGTTTTTTTCAGCATTTTTGCAATATTTCTTTGTTCACTTAGATAAAAAAAAAATATATATATTTAATTTTTTTTCGAAAAATGTTTTTTGTTTTTATAAGAACGTATTCTGTACTAGAAAGAATAAAAAAGGAGGCAAATATCCAGGTTTTGTTGAATTCATAATTCGTTGTCGTGATTTTACTGATAATTATACATTTTTTTTTTTTTTTTTTTTGCCTCACATTTCTTGCTATAAACAGTTTCCTTAGAATTCCTGGCATATTCCTTAAAAAAATGTTTATTTTTTCTAAATCGCTTTGTAAAAATGTATTGTAGTCGAAAAGTTACTTTTTATCACCAATTATCGACATAGCAATTAAAAGGAATTTATTTTAAAAGGAATGTATAATTATTTTTTCAGCTATTAATTTTTTTCATATGTAAAATAATTAAAACTGCTGAAAATAATTGCATGCGATGTATATTTTATTGTGTGTGTGTTTTTTTAATTCAACTGAATAAAGATCTGTAATTAAATAGAAGCATAACGGAAAGTATCATTAATAAAGAATTTATTTTACTACATATAAAAATTTACTTTTATTGTATTTTATTGAACCAATAAATATATGTTATGATGTATGTTGTTTCAGAAATAAAGTTATTCTTCCGTTTGGGTCATCCAAGTGAATAAATTTGTTGTTTTTGTAGCATAAGAGACTTTAAGGGATATGATGAAAAGTTGTAAGCATTTGCAAGTTTCCTCATTAAAAATAATGACACCCATTTTTTTGTTGTTTTTTCTGCCAAATTCTTTGAATTTACTTCAATTTATGGATGCTTATTTAAATCTATAAAAATTAAAACTAATCCCGATTGTTTTAAGTTATTCTAAATAGTACTTAATAGGATTTAACAATAAGTAAATATCGTACATTATTAAAATGTGTTCAATACATTGAATTAAAACACGTGCTTAATTTAGATTTACGAATATATTTCAAGACTGCATATATATTTTGAGAATAAAACAGATTATTATGGTATAACAACAGAATCATATGATTGACTGATTTATTGAAATCGTGTTTTCCTATTCGACGAATCTATGCATAACTATAAACTGCAATCAAATAAAGACTATATAACTCCATCGAATTAACATTATAAAAAAAGTTGGACACATAATATGTCCATTGTGTATATGGCTAAATTCTTTGAGAATTGTTAGTGTGTATATTCAGAAACAATATTTATAATGTTTTATGATATTATGAATCACCAAAATCGATGCAAATTCAGATTACTGAGGAAATGGAAGGCAAAAGTCAGGTGAATGATAAATGTGTTTTCACGTAATATTTGACGTATTTATCTGATATGGCAAATCTTTTTGCTTGCCTCCCGCCCCTTTCCCGACTTTCTCTAAATCCACACTCCTTTTGCTTTTCAGCGGCGTTCACACACGAGGCCAATTATTGCACGCAATAGAAGGTCACGCCTGCTTCAGGAAAATCATGCGACCGCAATGGGACAAGGGCAAATCAACCATATAACTCTCCGACCCGCCCGAAGGCACACGTATTTAAACCAAAAACTGAATGACCGGACCGCCGCAAAAGCAACATTGGCAGGAACTGTGGTTGAGTCCTAAGGGCCGTCACCGGCCACGGTACAACCCTCCCCGAAGGAAGTACGTCCCGTCATCGATGGGAGGAGCCAGATCCCCCACCTATTAGTGTACCCTCCAGGGTGGCGAGATCCAACCACCATGCCGGAAGCATCTCATCCTCATTACGAGGTGCCCCCTCGGGGGGATGGGACAAGGGCAAATAGTTGTCCGGAAAAGACGACCATTTGCCATAGTTCCAGAGGGATCATGTGATGTTCTTGAAGTAGGCCTGATTTCCCATGAGCGCAATATTTGGCCTCGGTAGACGTTGCGTTAGGGTCACTTGCGAATAAGAATTTGGTAATATGCTAGAGGGTATGGAATATAGTTTTAACTGAGACATGAATCAATAATATAACAAAAACCTTCCAGCTCATCTGGTTTAATTTTACATCGTTTTAGGCATTACTAAGTAGGCGATTCTAAGTAGGTGTCTGTAGACGATTCTCTATTGTCTTTTTAAAAGTCTGCATTTATTTCGTTCGCATCATTTTCAAAATTTGCTTTCCAGTAAAGCGCTAATCACCATAAAGAAACGTGATAAACAGACGATTTAAGAAAAAGAAAAAAACTATTTTTGTGTATAATTATTCGTCTTTACCATGAAAATCCAAGCATAGATGCACAATTTTATAATTTTACTTGAGTAAACTTGATTTTCGATATGATTTTACTTTTCAGTCTTCATTTCTTTTGATGTCTGGCAATAATTATATGACTTTGTTGACAAAATGATAAAACACTTTTTATATGTCATTTTCTTTTTCATGTTTGAATTGCTGAACTGAAATGCTTTGTGTATCTGGTATATTTTATGACAAATAATTATAGTCAAATAAAAAATATTTTTTGACCAAAATATATGAATTTAAATACATTTCTTTTAATTTAAAACGTAACTGCTACCCTCATTAATAAGATATCATCAAATGATAAATGCACCCTCTAATAAAATTAGCATAGATATAGAAATAATATTTTCATTTTAAAAACAATCTTTAAAAGTTGCAGAGAATTTGAGTTATTAGTAACCGCCAATTTCATCGCCAAGTACCTGATCCAAGTGAGAAGCGAAATTCTAACAACCATTATCATGAACGACGAAACACAGAAACTTCAAGTTTGACGCTTGCAAATAAAAATGATGGTACTTAAATTGTGATTAAGCAGATTTCTCATAATTGCATTCCTTATTACCAGGTTGTTGCCAAGTAATTCAAAGATGTTGTCATGCTCTGTTTTTTCTTGAGAAGCAATGATTTTACTTCCTTTCAGCATTCGAATCTCAAAAATCTATGGCTCTTTACTCACAAAAATGTTTTTTGAAAGACTGATGTATTATGTACATAATCAAAAGAAAACTATGACATCAGGTTGTGCCCTGTTCTACGGTTTTTGCTTCATTGGTTTAATTTTGTCGACAACTACTGAAATATGTTTGAAAAGTTTATCATTTGTGTCGTGAATTTTTTTTCATCTTTCAACTGTACACTTTTCAAAATGTTTCACATGAATTATGTTTTCAATGTAAAACGAAAGTTTAAGCCTTTAATTTTAATCACAGTAATTGTGAAATGTTTGCTAAAATGCATTTTTATGCAAAATGATGAAATTATGGAAATGCAAAAATATTTTCAGAATCTTTTAGAATGATTTTTTTTCTTTAAGGATACAGGTAAATATTTCTAAAAGAATGTATGATGAGAAGTGGATACATGCAAGATATGAATGTATGCATAAATTTATTCGAATATTTTTGGCATTCAAGTAGCAGTAATACAGCAGCTATTTCAAAAATGGCAAGGTAACTAAATTATTTAAAAGTTAATCTCACTTTTTGCGGAATCACTTTTAATTATTTATTCTATTTTACGATTATGTTACTGTAATTTGTATTTACTGCAAATGCACCGAATAGTTATGTTTATCCTTTTAATGCCTTATTGTCTTAGGTATAATTGAATGATGCTAGAAATTATTTATGATTTCTTCCTTCTTGGACATTGTTACCCAAAATGAACTTAATGCTTGAATATTGAGATCATAGTACTAACATATAATTTTCAATTACGTACTACTTGAAATACAGCTTATTCCACGATAGTATGACGAATAAATAGTTAATAATTCTTTAGCCTTCAAATATAGATAAGTAATGAATAATAAACTGTTTTATATTATTTAATATCATAGGTTTCTCTGGTTCATGACCTTAAAATCTAGATATTTATAAATTACATGCCAAAGCCATCTCCAAAAACCAGATCGGTAGCGGGAATGACATGCTAATATCCTGTCCTATAAATGGACAGGCTCCCAAAAAACCTCATCTCCAGAGATTACAGATGAAATTGGATGCCACTTGCATTACGCGTCTTCTTTTATTGCACGCATTATTTCCAGGTTACGCCGAGGAATTCAGATGCGATGTCACACTACTTTTTTCCCCTTTGAGAAACGAGCTTTTCATTTTCTTCTGGCACTTGTATATAAAATATTTATGCGGTCTCGTATTCGCTAGTGGAATGTTATTTTTTGGAAAAGGGGTCATATTAAGTGCGTAATCAAAAGAAAGTGATAAAAACGTGTTGTGTCGGGTTATGTGGTTTGTTCTCTTCAGTGGCCGTTTATCGATATTTGGCTTATCTGTGGAGTTACCATCTGAGGTATTTTTTGGCACTCAACCGAGTTTGGCTTTTATATTTCTATTGTAGATCCAATTAATTCAAAATCTTAATTAAGTCACCTTTCAGGAATAGTAGAATAGATTCTTGAAATCTTTCAATAAAGCATGGCCGTTGATCAGATATAATTAGAAATACAAAATATATATGTAAAAACGAACTTTCTCGTATTAGAAAGATACCGTTTTCTTTGAAAACTATTTTAAAATTATTATAATAAAAATTGCTTTGAGCGAAAAATTTTAATACAAGTTTCAAATGAGTACTTCAAAGACCAGAAAAAATAAAATATCGACTAAAATTTCAAATTCTCATGTCAAGTAGAAAATCACAGAGAAAATTATTGAAATAGATTTTGAGTTACTTTCTATATATCTTGTTTAAGATTCATTTACTTAAAACGGAACTGTTTAATATCCAATACTTTTTAAAGATCATATGCAATGCTAAATGCCTGAGTAACCTACTATTGGGAGTAAATGAGACCTATGTGACGATTCATTCATTTTAATCCATATAATTTGGTCTATTAATGGAAAAGGAAAGCGCTAATAGGAAATTACCTTAGCAGAATATAATTTAGGCAATGCAATTGTCTTACTAAAATATTTAAGTTTCAAGGTTACAAGTTAAAGTACATGCAAGGAGAGAGTTTCAAATATGAATAACCGATAAATAACCGATTTAGTTGCCTTCATTTCGAAAGTAAAATATTCAAACATATTGTTACGAAATTTCCGGGGTTCGTTTGGATAGTGGAAGTTATATGATGTGAAGAACGCTCAATCAGCAGGCGGCAGTAGAAAATAAAACAACGACGTTTATTTACACGAAGACACACAGGACAGCACAAGGACGACAACTATATACAGCACAGAAGACGATTATCTTCAGCCGAGACGTGCAGCATACAAAACAGCAGCATACAACAGATTCTACTGCAGACAGTAGCACACAGCTTAGTTCAGCACTAGCTTCACTCCGTCGCTGCTCCGCTTATTTCTGGAAGGCCAGTTCTTTACCGTCGATTCCGACTACGACTCCGATCTGGTTCATCACGACGACTACTCTTTCGCTTCCGACTACTCTTCGACTCCAATGGTTCACCACTACTCGGCAGCGACAGGACTGCTTCCTTTTATAGGCATCAGGAGGCGGGGCTAGAAGCCTCTGAACCAATCAGGAACGTTCGAGGCTTAACTCGGTTCCTACTGGACGGATCGAGAAAATTCTCGATGTTTCGGGTATAATCTATTTTGGCTCCAAAGTCGCCAAATGGTCGCCAAGTTTGTCACCAAGTTCTGGGACCCCTTATGGAACCAACTATGCTGGGAATCAGCATCACAGGTTCGTAACAATATGAGTTGTGGAATATAGATTCTGTATGCGTTATTTATGTGATGTTATTTCCATATCTTTTGCATCTGATCAATCAAAATGTCAATAGCATTCCATGAGTCATCGATGCTGGAAAAATCTGGAGGTTTCGCAGGTCAAGGCAATGAATGCCTCAATACTCTGTAAACCACGTTGAATCACAATAGTGGTATGAATTTGAGAATTTTTCTGTTGAAAATTACTCCTAATAATTATAATTAAATATGGTATCAGTTCAATCACTAGTCTGATTTACAAATTTGATGTTAAGTACAATAAAACTTTTTTTTTTCACAGACCACAAATCCTTAAGTAGATCCAAGTGTCTGCATTTCAAAAATCATGATTCCAAATGTTCATCTGGAGCTGAATGGATGAATATATAGCTGTCACTTACCTAAAAAGAAAGATCTCGAGTCTGGAAACATAGCAGAACTCCTCTTTGTTTTGAAAAAATAAGGTAAATATGGTGGAGATTTAGAGTTAGTGTCGTGATCGCTCTATGGCATCTGAGTTGGAGCTGTTCCTCAGATAAGTGCTTTATTGTATCTGCTGTGTTTCCCTAACAACAACAGAAACTTAAATTTTTGGTGCATAACTACTAAAGTGGGTCACAAAATATACTTCCATAATGTGTGTGCATCCTTGCGAAGTTTTTCTGTATATTTCAAAAGGAAAATTCATCTCTAGTTTTAGTCTCTTGAAAAGCCTTTTTAATTGAAAACCTGCTCCTGAAATCCAATTCAGAGATAAATAACACTCACTGAGTTAGCGCGTTATGATATTATGCAGTAACAGTGACTTCCATGTTCATAATGTCATAATTATATTAATCAAGCATTACATTTTGGATGTTATCTATTAAATATGAAAATAGAATTTACAAATATCGTTATAAAAAAAACTACTTCATGGCCCTGAGTTTTTATATTTCTTCAATTAATATTCAACTTTAACAATGATCTACCTATGTTCTAATGATCAATACTGTTTCATTTGCTATTACCCCAATGGAATTAAAATAAAACCATTTCATATAATGTAATAGAATTCCTGCGAAATCAAGAGAGCGAAGATTATCAAAAACTCTTAAAGCTGCTCATTACAACGATACAGTTGCTACAATAATACAATTATTTGCTCCTTTTGAGTGATTTTTATTTATTTTTAATGATGAAAAGAATATATAGAATTAAGAATTCCAACCCGCTACCCATCTATAAACTTATCCGGGATCTTTAGATTTTCTACAACTTCTTCTTTGTCTGCTCAGATCTCTTAAATACTACTCGAAATATTTTTTATAAAAAGTAAATACGAAAAAAAAGGACTTATTTATATATGTAGAGTGTTCAGTCTAATTACGGCTTAATCGACAGTTTCCAAGCCGTCTAAGAGAGCCATATACTTCGATTTACAAAACATATTCAATGATATTGTTACGAATATGTAATGCTGCTTCCCAGCATACTTGGTTCCACCATCGGAAAGAATGTTTTACAGCCATCTGTATTGGACGGAGTCCGTGTGACGCGTCGGAGGTCCCAGAGTTTGGCGACAAACTTGGCGACTTTGGCGCCAAAATAGATTATACCTGAAACATCGAGAATTTTCCCGTTCCCTCCAGTAGGAACCGAGATACGCCTCGAACGTTCCTGATTGTTTGAGAGACTTCTAGCCCCGCCGCCTGAGACCTATAAAAGGAGGCGGCCGCAGCTGCTAGGAGAGTAGTCGGAATCGACGTAAAGAACTGGCCTTTCAGAGATAAGCGGAGCAGCGATGGAGTGAAGCTAGTGCTGAACTAAGCTGTGCGCTACTGTCTGTAGTAGAGTCTGGTTGTTGCTGCACGTCTCGGCTGAAGATAATCGTCTTTTGTGCAGTATATAGTTGTCGCCTTTGTGCTGTCCTGTGTGTCTTCGTGTAAATAAACGTCGTTGTTTTATTTTCTACTGCCGCCTGCTGATTGAGCGTTCTCCACACCATATAACTCCCTCTATCCAAACGAACCCGAAAATTTCGTAACAATATATATAATTATATTTTATGGCTCATTAGTTAATAAATATATTACATAAATATATACGGTATTTAAATTTTTAAATGGTCTTCTGATCTTATTATTTAAGTGTAGTAAAATAGTTTTGGAATATTAGCATTTTAAATAAAAATAGTACCACTTTTTCTGGAACAAACCTGAATGATTCATGAAGCTTTTAAAGAGCGGTTTTAAATTATTTTAGACCATTTCAACGGATGCCTGAAGGAAACTAATCGAATCAACGGACTGAGTTTCGTCGAGGCAGCCTTTTAATGAAATAAATTAATTATATTCTGAGCTTTCTAGGCTGGTATGTTTTCATCGCTTATAATTATAACTTGTTTTTGTTTAAAATATCATGCATCAAGAATATTTTACTAAATATAGCTTATAAGGCAAGGTATAGTAAGAAAATGTATGTACTATTATGTTTTTAGTAGTCTATTGGCAGAAAAAAAAATATATTTCTTTAATATCGAAACTATATGCTTATCTTTAACAGTTTAGATAATAGTCATTTCGACCACGATTAAAATGCGCACTGTCTAAGTAATCTTTTGAAAGAAGAATGACATTAAATTCTAAAAGCCATAATTTAGAGAAACTGTATAAAAGTGTTCTGTGAATACTATGATGGGAATCACTGTTTAGGATCTTCCAAGAAAGAATCTACCTAATACGAACGATTCTACTTTAATCACGACTGCATTCTTGTACTTTTTAGTGATTGATGATTCGACAGTTTGAGATATCAATATCAAATTAAAAATCCTGAAAGCCAAGCTATAAAACATCCAACAACAAATAAAGGGAACGACTTACGGCATTTGTATTGAATTGAACAAAGAAATCCAAAATCCTCATCGTCGGGAGATATAAATACAATTAGATGCCACTTGCATTGCGATAAATAAGGTTTCTTTTGCTGCTCACATTACTCCCACGTTGCAGCAGAGTAATTCAAAGATAATGTCTCTTTCCCTCATTTTTACCTTGGGAAACGGGTTCTTCATTTCCTTCTAACGCTAGGGCATAAAACATTTATGCGGGCTCGCATTTACTCGAGAAGGGTTTTTATGAAGAGAGGAATATATTAAGTGCATAATCCAGAGTAGATGGTAGAAATTATTTGGGCAATGTGAGGTAGTTTTCGTTTCGATTATCTTTTTATGACTCTTAGTGTACCTGTGGATTGAGACCTTCATTGTATTTTGTTATGCTAACTTTATATTTTGAGGAAGAAAATTGACTTCTATATGGAAGCTCCGTTCAAAAAGTTCGATAAATGATCTTGCGCTTTCGTGAAAGTGGATGTACGCAGTTAAATGTGCACACAACGCATGGAGTTGTAATTTTTATTCTGATATTTCGTTTTTTTAAGTATAGCTGGAAGTGCAGCAGAGTGCAATGCAACATAGTTTGTAAAAAATTCCTTGGTGCGACATTTTAGTATGCTATGTTTTTCTAATCAGAAAGTGAGAAACAGTTTGTCATTAAATATATTTAACTGTATGTGAGTTTCGCATTTTTGAAACGTGTGCACGAGTGGTATGGACGGTTTCATAAAGGCCTTACAGCATGGGAGACTTCCTAAGTAATTGAAGACCCGTTATTATGAACGATTATTATCACACTCAAAAATGTCACGACTCATCAGTTCAATATCGCCGAAAGAGAAATTTAATGATAGCTGAGGGAACTGGAATCATTGTTGGTGCGTCATTTGCACTTTTGACTCAAAAATTAGCTAAAAGTAAGCTTTTCACGCATCCAGTGATTCCGCATTTGAGTGAAAAGCGTAAATAATTCATTGTGAGGGATACATTGACATTAGAGTTCTTTCATTTTATAGTTATCACAGATGAGAATTAATGAGTCAAATACGATTCATAATAAAAAAGGAAAACCATGGAATGATGGAATGTATTTCATCGATATTGACAAAAGTCTGAAGCAAAAAATCTCTCATAAAGAAAATGCTCATTTCTCTTTTTTTTTCCTTCCTTTTTTTGCAGATATAATTTATAAGGATGTTTTACTGGAAGGAAACACATTGAATGGACCTATGTACATTATAATTTTGAATTGTCTTGTGAAGCAGATAATGTGAGTGAGACCTATATAGGAATTACAAGGTTCGAAGTTCATATTCCACGATGACGTACGATCATATATGACTGTCGACGTACCCCGATCCCGAGACAAAAAAGATCTCTCACCCACTTCCCACTCACCTGATCTTACCTTCGGAGTCTGAAGAGACCATAGAAATGATAAAAAATGTTCAACGATGCTCAATAAAACCTCATTGTCCAACTGTAATTCAATCCATAAACGCCTTTTAATATCATTTTAGCGCCTTCTACACACTTTGTAAATTTTCATAGTATCGGATGGTAATAACGTAACTTCGGTGAACTTCGTTTGTCTGCCTGACAGAATGCCTTTTTCTTTGCTTTAAAAAAGGAAAATAGTTTTGGAGAAATAGTATAAAACCTTCTATGATTAAAGAGGAAAATGAAATAGTTACTCAGTCTTTAAATTATCTTTGCTTGATTCACAATAGTGCTAATTATAATTAATTTGATATCATTGTTTGATTTTTTTGCTCCAGAAATGCATTTTTTGTGCATTTAAAGTTCGAAATTTTCATCCCCTAATATGATTTGTTAGAATTAGAGCATTCATCTGAAATGTCCAAAATGTTATTTATTTAAGCTGAATTTACCATTCTGTTTCGGCAGGTTAACATTGCTATTATGGTGATGCGATGTCAATTTACAGTAACTTTCCACATTTTACGCAACAGTTTTCATCATTTAATATATATGACGAGTATAATTACCTAAGGTGCATTTACGTGGAATATCATCAAATATTTTGATTTTATTTATTTTTAAATATGCAGAATTAATTTTATGTACAATAATAGATTCAATTCATATTGATATGGTGTTCACCGCAGCGATTGTATTTTAAAACTGACAATTAACCCTTTGAACTCGTAAAAGTAATTCGATGCATAATTATTTGCATAATGTAGGGACTAATTTATTACTCTGAAAAACAAATGTGCATATTTATTTTTTGAATTTAACCGAAAAAAATCTATCTACATCTTCTTATCACTCTGTAGACGTATTTAATAATAAAGTTATATTATATATATATATCAAAATGGTGCAACGTCTTGAATGGGGATCGAGAGGCACCATTCGAGTGCAAAGAGTTAATTTTCTACGAGTTATAATACAATTGCATAACATCACTCCATTACCTTCAAATGTATCTTTAAAGTTATTTAAGTGGAAGCATGAAGCGGAAGACAAATCAGGATTCTGCTGAAGGTTGGTCAGTAGTGAGTCCATTTGAAGCAATATAATACCGATATTGAGTGCTATATTATCAGATATGACAGATTCATATTAGTAGCAAGGATTGTGATAGTAAAAAAGCATACAAATGCAAATGGCAAAAACAATTAAAAAATAGATAAGTAAAACGAACAAATTGTCAGAGGAAAACAAAAGTTATTTACAAAATTAAATGCAATGACAAGTGAAAAGAAGAGAAAGTAAATAAAAATAAAAGACAATAAAGTATTTATAGATTTAGGCAATCAAATTAATATTTTAATTGACAGGAAGTTCAATTTTATCCAAATTGTCATGTTAAACTGCGATTTAGAGCAGGAATTACTTTGCCTGTTTAATTATTAATTTGGTATGAAATGAAGAAAAAAGAATTGATCAATAATTTATTAGAAAGACTTATAAGAATAAAGAAGTCAATAAAAGAAGATAATCAAAAATTCGAAGTAATATAAAAGCTAATTAAGAAAAATAATTTTTAAAAAATACAAAAAAAAAATATAACATTATAAAATAGATTTCTTAAATAAGAAACGAGTGGAATGAATTTTACAGTGCGTACATTTTTTTTTATTCATTTGACAGCAATGGCAAAGCCTACTGAAAAGATTGGCATGAGTTAAATGCAATAAATAAATAAAAGCCATAAAAGTGTGTTAGAAATCAAATTTTAACTCCACATGTCATTTAGTTCACGATATCAGTCACCAAGCGTCTTCTTTCATAATATTGTGATATATAATTAGAAATTACCCACCTATCCTTAAAGCGCACGCTAGGAAAACAATAGAGACTACTCAGGGCCATAAAACAGCTTGACATCTCTTTCATTTTGTGCTCGACCCTTAAAGTGAGAGGTTCATGAATCAACAACTAAAACTCTGAATCGGCAACAACATGCTAATGTCCACTGCCATGAGTAAAAAGACCCCAAAACCTCATCTCCCGAGGTTGCAGATAAAATTGGATGGCACTTACATTACGAGCAACCAGGCCTCCGCTTGCAGCGCGCATTACTCCCAGGTTGATGCAGAGCAATTCCAAGGTAATGTCACTCTCCTTCCTTTTTCCTTGAGAAACGAGCTCTTCATTTCCTTCTGACACACGGGCATAAAATATTTATGCAGTCTCGTATTTACTCGTCTGCAGGATTCTTTTTTGAGGAAGTAGAAAGGCTGGCACATATTAAAGTCATAATAAAATGAAAGGGGATATCCTCACATTAATATGTTATATTCTTATGAATATACTGCTTTTCCCTTTTTTAGTTTATTCTAATAGATTAAGAAAGCATTTCTGCTTGTTACCTTATAAAATTGTTTTGCCTTTTTAAAAAATATTATGCCCATATGTATTATTCCCTATAATATTCTTCAAAATTGAAGAACCTAGTTAAATTTAGATAATATCGCTCATATGGCAGAATGCAAAGGAGCATGACAACAATGTCAAGCGCGAAACTACACTCAATATGGTATGTTCAGTATATATATATATATATATATATATATATATATATATATATATATATATATATATATATATATATATATATATATATATATATATATATATATATATATATATATAGTGTGTGTGTGTGTAATGATATTTAAACTTAAATTTAAACTTAATTAATTTCCTAACTTTCATTTTAATTTAGCCCATATAAACTTCATTCTAAAATATTCTCTTATTTCCTTAGCCCATTTCACTTTTTCTATTTAATTAATTCAATATGAGTTCTAAAATTGCTGAATAGGCTAAAAGCCGAAAAGTTCCCATACTCCGAGTGAGAAAAAAAATAACTGTTCTAAACAAATTTCTCTAAAAGATCCTACGATTCTCTTACCTGTGATTTACACGTGTAGGAAATCCCTATTAAAATCTCACAGCATATATTCCCAGGGAAAAAGTTTTCATCAGATTTTCCTCATTTCGTTTTGTGTCGTACTGTGTTGTGCTCGTCACTTCTGCTTCTACATACTATTTCGTGCCTTTCGGGATGCAGAAAAAGCGAACTTAATAATTCAAAGTTTTCATCTGTGTCTTTGGCCACGACTCTGTTTGGAAAATTATGCTTACTTATACTATCTTGAACTTCAGGACAAGTAATAAACAGGAGTTAGTAGTTAAAATTACAAAGAAGAGTTCAATTCATTTTTGATTTCAAATACTTAATATTTTTTCAGGTACATCAAGTTTAATATGCTAAAACATTTTTTATATATTCGTATTATATATTTTCAAAACAAATAAGAAATATTAGGTTCCCGCCTTTAATGTCTAAGGTTCGAGCTGTATTCACTCTTCTGGCATTACATGCTCACAGAAAATGCGAACTTAAAAATAATGGTTATCTTCTAACAATTATTATTCGATTAAATAAAATATATTTATTAATATAACAGCATCACAAGTTGGAGAGCATAATTTCCATATATGAGTTAATCGTGTTGTTCAAATTTTAAGCTCTCGGTTTCAGGAACTTCCCTTAAAATACGAACTCATCGAAATTCCCCCCTGCATGTGAAGAACGTTAAGTCTGACATCGTTTTACCTTAAATTCGTCATGTGCGTTTGTAATTGCGTTTTTTGTGATTTATTCACTTTTGCGTGGCGAGAGCCGGAAAGGATGAAATATGTAAAGCCGATTAACAAATAAATTATTTTAATCCACCCGTCTCATATGCAGTTTAAAGCTCTATAACTTGTAGCCTATTTTGATTTAATGATTAGATTTATCAAGTCTACCACCAAAAATGACAATATTAAAAAATAAAATCAAAAAGAAAGTAATCGTTTAAACTCTACATGAACTAATTAAATATTTTAAAAAATTGAAAATCATAAAATTATTTTCAAAACGATTAAACATGACCCATTCTACGCTCTTTTTGAGCAAAATATATCGTCCACAGGCGAAGTTTATTGAATTGCATTTGTAGCCAACATTTTGAAGTTATTTATTTATTTTTCTTAAAATAAATCTTTTCACTTCCCCTTACCATAAAATACATCCTCATAAAAATGCAACCAAGTTACATCCATTACGTTCTATCCACTTTCTCAAAAAGTGATTTTAATGCAACAGAAACATAACTTGTCCAAACAGCACTGTATAAAGATTCATGAAATCCCCTCTGCATGTAAACATATCTCTCAAATAAAAAATGAAAATGGCTAGAAAAACTCGACGCCGAGTCACAATATTCATTGGTTCGAATCAAAGACGCCGATCACTTTTACGACGTCTTTTAGTTGCAACGATCAGTGGGTACGGTTACAGTATGATCGTCATATTTTCTGCAACATTACTCCCCTCGACGCACAAATAATGTTGCGTCGCCTCGTGTTTGTGTGTTTGGTCGACGAATCGGAAGAAGGTTCAACTTGTGCGCGCCGAACATATGCATTTGGGGGTGGGCGAAGACCATCAGCGATTTTATCCACAACCATTATTGGATCACGCTTCAGAAAATATTTCCTTTTGGTTTGAAAGCTTTTTTAGGAAGGTTGATTTCCTCTTTTTTGTTATTTATTTACTAATAGCACGAACGCAAAGAAAGCATGTGGTTGGTAACAGAATGTACAGAAGTTTTCTTTTATGCTTCGTGCCAGGAATGATTAAACGCGTCGAACTAAATCACAAGATTTAGAAAAAAAATGTTGCTGTACGAAGAAATTTACGCATTTCACCTAACAATGCTAAAAGTGTCTGAAGTTGTAGCATTTTATTTAAGCAATAATTATGGAATTGCTGCGCACATTTATTGAATCAGATTTGTTTCATGTTTTTAAATGAGGGATTTTGATTTTGCTTTTAGTCATCTCTGAAAATGCAAATTAGAATTATATTATTCTCTTTAACATTGTATTTTTTTAAAAATTATTTTCTTGACATAATGTACTGCGATGACCTGGTGGTAAGACCTCACTTTCAGGAGTGGAGGTCTTCAGTTGTGAAACCAAAATACCGGTGCAACTGGTTCGAAATCAGGTTATATCGTAGACCCATTATTTAAAGAGACTAGTACACACCAATTTCAGAGGAGTCCCTTCATCCGTTATCCGCTGGTGAGGTGAGGTGAGGTGAGGACATTTAGAAATGAAGCCACTAAGTCAAATGTCGTTATTTGACCACAGTTCAAACTTGCAATATCCACTCAGTATAGCCCTTATGTTGTTTTAAAACATGATGTTAATATAACTGATGATTGTTAATAAAATTTTAATGTAATTATCTGGATGGTATTTAATACCTGGATGATGTTTGCTTCATTCTCCAGGTTACAGTTAAGAATGGTAGAATTCTAACAAAGTGATGATTTGAACCTAAAACCATCCAGTCTCAAAATCAAGACACTGAACTCCCTACATCACAACACTTTTAAGTATTTTTTTTTAAACAGATTTTGTGCTGGGTAATTAAAATGAACCATCCCAAGCAGCCTTAAAATTTTTTGAAAAACTTAATTACAGCAAAAGACATTTTCATCTTGGTGAAAAGGCCATACAGTGGGTAATTTCTGTCACAGTTGTTTTCTGGTTATTGAAAGAAAAAGGTACAGCGTTTAATCATTTGGGAGGGTATACATATTAAACTAAATCTCTCCTTGTTTCTCATCACTGTAAGTAAATTCTCGGAATTGAAAGAAATCTACGCTTTCGTTAGAGTTTTGGGTCACTAGTTCTTAAATAAAACCTGTTATTTTACCCCTTTCTAGGGCCGTGGGAAGTATGTTTCCCACCAAATTTATCAATATTTGTATGAAATTATGTAGGTTGGCGTAAGTTCTGACAAATTGCTTTAGAAAGACAGAAACTTAGATGCTTCAGTTCTTTATCTCACATAAAATGACGCGTCTTGATTTGTTACTTAATTATTAGTTAACCAAATTAATTAATGAATCAAATTAAATTTATCTAATGAGCTAAATGAATCTCTTTTCTTAATCTATTTTCAAGCCTAAAAATATTTTAACATCATATGACTAGAAAAAAATGGCCCTTTAAAGGGTAAAGTAATAATAAAAATTCCTATCTGCAACTATTGAAAGACTCGATGTTTTTCATTACAATATATTATTTTCAAGGACAATTTATCAATTTATAAATGAAGCGAGATCCACAAAATAAATAAATTATGTGTATGATAATTCCACGTTACAGGCAACTGGTGTATACTTCTTCTGTAATATCAAATTTAAAAAAAAAAAAACACGTTATTTTTTTTTATCAAAAACAACTTATTTCATTTTTGAGAACAAGAGCTGTTTAATCACCGAGGAAATTTGAAAAATTTATCTTTGAACTTGAATTCTTAAAGCATTTGCATCTTATGAAACAAAATTTCTAAAATCAAATGTTAACGCCGTAAATAATTTAAAATTTGAAATATTAGACTAAATATTGAACACATTTTTGTTATAAGACAATTATTTTGAACACATGATTGATTAATTTGTATCATTATTTATCGAATTTTTCATATCTCGTATGTAAAACCTCTCATGCAGTGTAGTTTGTTACTTTTATAGATGCCTCGAAATTATACAGGACCAGAAATACGTTTGAAGGTATTTTGAAGGGAGGTCAAAAAATTTGAAGTAAGGAGTAGTTTTGAAATTCCTGAATTCACTTTTTGCGAGACAAATGACTTAAACTTAATCTTTTGGAAAATTATTTTGGGCGAAAATCTATTTTCTCATTTTATCACGAACAAGAACGCGCGGAGCATGATTTGATTCTAGGTCGATTATTTTATGAAATCCACGCATTTAAACTCCGAAATATGGTATACAATTTTGTTGAAAACAAATAAGCATTTATTTCAATAAATATACATAAATATTTGGTAAGGATTGATTGGCGTTTTTTTTTATAAACAGGTTTTAACATTATCCTTAAGAAAACCCAAAAGACAAGTACAGACGATCCCACTCATTTCAGTAAGGAGGGAGTCAAAAACTATTTTAAAAAATTATCACCAATTTCTGTAAAGTAATAATTTATCGAAAGACGAATCTACAATGTAGAGAAGCTGAAATTACAACGGTGTAGAAGTCAGCGAAAGTAGTGCGCCACAAAGGGACGGAATAGGGAAATAATAAGTAGCACCTCGATAGTTTCTACTTTCACATTTCAGAAACGTAAGTTTTGAGAATTATAAAAATTTTAATGAGCTTTGTTGCTCGATCTGTTCTATTGACCTTCGTAAAAAAATTATTGCTGATGGGATAGGTATAGGAATTTTAATTTTATTATCAAGCTTTCATTTAATAATATTCATTATTTTAATATATTTTCCTTATTTCAATGAAATGCCTGAATTTAGAATCAAATTGTATTGATATTTAAATTTACGTTTATAGAACTTTTAACAAATAACTGATTTTATTTCTTATTCGCAAAATTCTACCATAAAATCTCATGCGTGATTGTCCATATTTATATAATTGGTAACATAATACTCAAACGCACCATTTAAAAATTATTTTAAGAATGTACGCTTTTTTGGAAAATAAATACGCTCACTCCAAATGGCTGATTTTAATAATAATTGAAAATTAATTATTGGAAAATCATTATTCAAGTTCTTATTCCAAAATGTTCTTGGTCCATGGAATTTCTTTATTTTACACCATGAAATAAAATAATTGATATGTAATTTGGAAATATAAACAAGAAATATTGAAAAGTAGTATTAAAATTTTATTATTGATTTAACTAAAATCAATCAATAAGACATTTTTAATAAAGTATTCTTATCTAGTGCAAAAGATGTCACAGAATATTATAATAAAGTAATTATAGGAGCATACAAAAATCTTAAATGTGGAAGTACTAGAAATGAATTTGGCATTACTGGAATATATTAAATTATATATATTTCATGAACTGTCTTTCGAAAGATGAATGAAATTCGATGCGATTTGTTCAATTTCAGTTTCTGCAATGTATTGTCACATAAAATTAAGTTAAATTCAATGTCATTTGGAGTTATAACTGAAACCTTTCACTTAAAAATTACGATTTTTTTTTCTTTATTCCATCTGATCGAGGCACACATTTCATGCATTATTCTAAAAGAAATAAAGCATACAAAATTTTTTCATGTAAAAATAATATTTTTTAAGGCATTACATTCCGACAATGAATCACTAATAATTTTAGCAAAGCAATCAAAAGAAGGGAAAAAATATCGCCTGAAAACGAAACTGCTTTAGAAACAACCCATAAGAAACACATAACAAATTTATTTCTAAATTTCTTTATATTTACAATCTCGCAAAAGTTTTATTTGTAAAAAAAAAAAAAAAAAACCTTTAAGCAGCGTCAAATAATGTGATGGATGATTTTATTCGGAAGCATAACCCTTTCATTTTACTCTGGATTTTTTATTAGAAACAGAACATAATAAATTTTGCTACAACTTCAAACAATACATTTTGAGGCAGAAAAGGCATTTTTATAAATTTCGCTTTTCTGATTAATAACAAGATTCTGACACGAACATACAGGCATATTTGGAAGGCAGTTTTAAAAATATGCCAAGAATATTTCAAAAACTGGGGAAACAAACGATCTTCGTTCTTTACAAAATGGCGCAACTTCAGTACTTTGCCAAACGATAAATGAAGCAGTATTGGAAAGAGAAATGACTTTTGTTTTGAAGCTGCGTGGATTGATATCGCATATAATCGAATAACTGAAGCCATTTTTTTTATTTTACAGCTCTCTATGCTTACATACGAATATAAATTCTAAAACAGAATTTTAGATCCAATTTTTTTACGTATTCCAATGTAAAAAAGTAAATTAATAAACGCATTTTTTAGAGTTTTAAAAAATGAAGTAATGTTTCTTGTAAAAATTGATGTTTTACGTGAAGAAGAATCCAAAAAAATTCTATGCTTGAAAATGGAAAGAATGAAATATACTTTTGGCTCACTGTATTTTAAAATGTATTAAAACACAGTATGTAAAAAAGAAAAATAAATTAGAGATTTCATTTTAAAGTAAAACAATATTTAAATTCATTTCAATAATAATACTTTCCATGTTTTTTTTACTTTAAAACCTTATAATTTTGTAAGAAAGAATAAGAAATGCTGTATATGAAGTGAATTAATACAAATCCCTATATAAAATATTATATTTTTATGTGTATACGCATATGCATGTTTCTTATACAACTCTGTTTTTGCCCCATCTTCATGATAATTGGAGATTCATCAAAAAACAAGTCACAAAGTAAGAAAAATAGTTTGTTTAAAATGAAAAAATTGTGAATATCCCGTTAATCTTCCAAAATCCAGTATAATTTTGCTAGTTTTTGCGAGTGTTAAAGTTATTCTAAAGTTGGCATTCACTCACTCATATGATTTTCACTCCCTGTTTTATATTTTAGTATATATATTGCTTCTCTATCTGCATATCATTATTTTTGCCTTCATTAACTTTAAGTAATAACAATAGTACATGATTTTATAAAGCTTTAACATTCTTATATATTTTATTACTAGTGATTTTAAACAAATTTTATGCAGCAGAAATCCCAAATGACTTTGTAACGTTTTATCATTACACTTACTATATTTATTCCAGAAAAATATAATTTTCCAAGAATAGGAATAAAAAATGTAATCGTTAAAAAATTAAGATCTAGATTAAAGAATTTAAAAAAATCATAAAGCATTGGAATTAAAGATTTTGATAAGTTGAATTATTCAGATACGGTAATTTGCTGTTTTAATGCAGCATTTTAAATTTGTTTGAATTTTCTTACTCTTTGTATTGAAAGGTTTAATTTTAATTCGCATTTTAACATTTTTAATGGTTTTAATTGTTACATTATGTCTTTTTATAATTTTTTTAATTCTATCCTATGGAGATTTCATTTTATATGAAATTTTTTCTTGCATTGTGCATAACACAACCACAAAAAATTATCCAACCCGTTTCAAATTCATACTGTTGAATTTGAAACCGGTTCAGTTTTTTTTTTCTCGGTTGGTTTTTCTCTACCGGTTTCAAATTCATAGCTGTGAATTCTTGATTGAACCTCATTTCATTGTTGTTGTTGTTTCTTATGGCACTTGCCAAACACATTTCATGAGACAGCAATAGTGAACTATTTCTTAACAATGGTCTATAGGAAAATTTCCATCAGAAGTTCATATTTGGTAATTCTTTCCATTTTACCTTGATTTCTTGACCTAATTAATATCTCAGAACATATTTGGGTCGAAGCAATTATGGCAAATGCTCTAGTTTATAATGGACTTTCACAAGATCATCTACTGAAAGAAAATTAATATCTTCAATAATTTGTTTTTAAATTAATCTAGATGTGATAATACACTGTCTTCAGAAATTCATCTCCAACCGTATGTCATTAAAGACTACTTACAAACTTCATTCAAGGTCGGTGCGGAAGTGTACAAATATGTTTAAAGTATAAACATAGGAATTCAAAGTCTAAAACATTATTCATCCATATTCCAATATTATCTGAAGTTAATGATTTATTCTTTTTCATAACGTTAGTTCCTCTTATATCAGATTTTTCCAGAGAAAAGTTTCGCAAAAGTATTGCAATATTTTTCAAAAATCTGATATACTGTGGTCATAATTTAGAATAACTTTTTTTGACATTTCAGGATGAAAGATGCTTCAATTACGGGAGAGATATGATGTAAGATAAAATATGCTTTATTGAAGAAAACTTGGGGATGTACAGAATAATGAAAACGATATTTATATGAAATTAATTGTGCTCTGGAACATAGTACAACGTTAAACTTATTATAAATATTTCGAAACATATACTAAATATTTTGGCAACGATATTTCCTAATATTTTTTGAAATATATTTTAAACGAAAAAATGAGAATATTCTAGCAAAAGCTGTCAACAGTATAAAAGGATTGTTAAAGAATCAAAATTAAATAAACTGCTGAAACTGTTTTAGAATGGTGAAAATTTGATTAGTGTATCATTTTATTATTGAAAAAAATGTGCTTACATAAAAATTTCTCGAAACCAATCCTTTTTCAATTAAAATTCTATAAGATTTTTTTAATTAAAGAGTACAGCATTTTTACCAATCCTTTGCTATTTCAGTCAATTCAATTATTTGTTCCGAACAATGAAAATAATAAATGCGTTTATCATTTCATTTAATTTGAAAATTAAATATTTTTGCCCAGGGAGAAGATTAATGATAAAAATCTGTTTTTGAGGCTTTGAAAGGTGATACATTTTTATCTAGTGAAATTTCCGCTGTACCTTAAAAAAAGATTTCACGATTCTAAAAGATTTAAAATATTAAATATGTATGCTCTTTTAAGCCGATTATTTTCGAATCGTCAGTAGTAAGACACTAATGCAACTTTAATTATCACCAAAACAAACATTTTATTTAAAAAAAAGATTTAATCTTTTATAAAGTTTGTAAAAATGCGAAAAATATATGCTTGTTGATAGGATAAATAATAATTTGAGGCGAGGATCAATCATTGCCTTTTTAAGACGATTAAATTGTGATTGGATAGAGGTTTAAATAAATGATTTATTTAGAGATATAACCATGTTACCTAAAAATAAAATGCTCCATAAAAGTTTTATCATCGACCATATGATATGAAAAATACATTTGACGTGCATCCATTTCCACACGGAACGATAGGAAAAATTCCCCAAGTGTGTATCTGTGTAAGCATGCGTGTTTAATGAAAAAGGGGTTCGATATTTTGAAATAACAATGCTTACTATAACCATTAAGATTGAGAGTTACTTTACGATTCCAAAATGGATGATTATTTGATCCATTTAATATCTTCTGAACCACCATATAATATATATTTTATTTTCAGCAAAGCACTCTTTATTATGATTCCGCCTATTTGGAGATTCTCTATTTCGGTCATAGGGAAAATAAATTCCCTCCAAAGAGGAAAAGGATGCCTGTCATCTTGTTCAATCATTTGCAAAAATATAAACAGATTATAAAAAAAATAACAGTAAAAGTCACTTTTATGAAAAATAATTATTCATTTAAAATATTCTAAATTCTTGAATATATTTTATTTTAAATTAGATAGCGTATGCGCTTCAACTTTCATTGGAGTCATTTCATGACAAAGATTATTTTTTAAGCAGAATTAGTTTTTTTATTACTGTCTCAGGTCTCGCAAGTGAATATAAATAAGTCAGCGTACTGGCCTCTGGGTGTTCTTTATGCAGAAGCCGATGCTATTTGCATTCGCAATTTCCGTATATACGCTTCTTAATGTGAGTTTAAAATTTTGAAGAAAACCGAAGACCCCGCCGTCTGTGAATTGTGATGAATTTATTGTTTGGTTTTAAATAGAAAGAAAAATAAAAGTTTTTATTTTTTATTTTAATTCCTTATTTTTATTAAAATTATAGAAAATCTGCATATAATGCCTGATTACTTGACGCAATTTCTGCTTTATTTCTATAGAAATAAAAATTATGATGTGCGAAGGATATGCATACATACTTAAAGTAATGCAATGGATAGCATTTTAAAATAAAAACATAAAATTATGAAATATTAGATGAGCACAAAATGATTCTATTAATTTTCTTATCTCTATGATTTCAGTTACTATTATTAACGATCCGTTACAAAAAAAATAAGATCAGGGAGGCGCAAAAAGTATATTAGTTAATGAATTTTCTTACATTGTTTCATTATTTGTCTTAAAGAGTATAAATGAGCATCCATTATGTTTATCTTTATGAAATAAAGGCTAAGAGGTTAAATAAGTAAAAGTAAGAACAATTTTAGATTTATGAGTATTTATAAATAATGAATATTCTGCAGTGTCTTTTTTTGAAATTTTTCCACATAATTGAAGCATTTCTTTTCAGACAAGTTACGTTATTAGTTTAGGAAAGAAACTGGATTTATTTTTGAAAGAAAAACACTATACTTGGTGTTGATTAATATTTATTTTAGAGAATTTCACAAGAATTTATGTACATCTACTAAGTTGTGAGAATTATGAAAGTTAAATTTAAAGACTTAATTTTTTACATAAATATCTTTATTTTAAATAGTTTCATATTTAAGAATGATCAAGGTCGGTTCTCGCCGTAATGGTGGTAAGAGAAATACTACATATAAGAATGGTGACTTGGTGGTTAATGTAGTCTAAAGATAGGAATTACGTTTTAAGAGTGTGAAAGGCTCTATTAGTTAGTTTTAAAAAGTTATTGGCTATTTTCTACTAATGGCAGAACCTGCCTGCTACGGGAGGGATTATGCCGTGACTGATGATGGCCCTCAGGACTCAACCATAGATCCTGCCATTGCTGTCACACCGTTCCAATCATACAGATTCTTCCGTGTGCCTCAAGCCGAGTAGGCGAGAGAGTTTATATTTCCAAAAATGTTTGGGAAAAAAATGCTTAGAAACGTATAGCTACAAATATTTACAACTGATAAAATTATTTTAAAAACAGACAGATATGCACATCGCGGATAGTGCAAAGAGGAGGCACACTTTATAAATCATACAATACCATCTAGAATACTGAATTAAATGTATAAAATTCAGAATTTCAGAGGTCTTTATATGATTTTTTTTAGATTATTATCTAATTAATTCATATAAATTCCGCAGAAGATATTTGCAGTTGGTCCTGTTGATAGAAAGAAATTAAATTTCGGCATCTTCTATAATCGTTTCAAGTGTAATCATTCATGCAAATGCTTACTTTCTGTTATGGTCTACACAAGATGTTAAATTAAATATGCTTTTTTAGGGTAGATAAGTTTAGGACTTATATTTGCAATTCATTGAAAATCAAATGTAATCAACTCAATAAATAAAAAAAAAATCTTACATGCATAATCAATGTCGATTAAGTTAACTTTAATTTCTAGTTTTACTTTATCATTAAATCAAAATTATAATATAGAAAGGATACCATTTAAAATATTCACATATTTGTGATTTAAATATATGAATTATATTTTGATAGTTAATGATCTTATTCCTTTTTAAAAATTATCTTTTAATTGAACTTTCTATCAATGAATATGTTGAATCTTTCAGAGCAAATGCAAGATTTTTGTTTAAATTGAAAAATCTTATAAATCTTTATAAATAAAAAATCCATGAACATTAATATATATATATATATATATATATATATATATAGCAGATATTCCAAGTGAAATATTAAAGACTTTATTCTTAATTTTGGCATTTAGGTACAATTTACACAAGTTTGAGTTTCACTTTTTAAAGAAAATAAAAAATTTCTAAAAAATTTATATGTTCAAAGAATTTAAGGAAACCTCATCTGTATTTGAGTTCTTTTAAATGATTAGGATTTGATTCTAAATAAATAAGTAATTCAGAATAAGCTGCTACTACAACATAAGGCAAAACATAAACTGCAAAAAAATTCTATTTTATAATTTTAAATAATAAATATGATAGTATTAATTGTTTTTATTTGATGTATATGTAAAAGAAAATTAAAAGAAAAAGAGGTGAATATCAATTCATAACACAATTATTTAGGGTATTAATAAATAATCTAATAATTTATTTTTTTAATCAAATAATTCTTATTTACTATTCTAATTCTTTAATACGATACCTAAGGTTTTAATTACCCTTTTTTTTACTTTTAGGATACAAATATTACCATAATTCATATTTTAATGAACGCAGCAATCAATCAAATAATTTTTCTCTTGAACATTCTTAATTTTAATACCGGAACTGACTACCCCTTTGGCAAAAAGACTTTCTGCAGTGATCAATCTAAATCTTTCTTGGGCTAACTAAGCCTTATCACAGCAATCAAATCAAATCACTTGCTACTGAAGTAAAAAACCTTTATGCAGTGGCAAAAGCTGTTTGAAAAATCCTCCCTTTGAGCAAGACATCAGATTCTATCAGAAGTTTCTTCTATTATAAAATTCTCACATCAGCTGCTTGTTGAGATAATTTAAAAGTCTTGAGATATCTTTTCTTTCCATAGAGATAAAATGTCTAAAAATAACCAATTCACATCCCTTGAGGAAGCAAGAAATAATTGCATTTCATTTTGAAGTAAGATATAGTTAGTATCCATTTCGATACCTTTCTTTTCCGAAAATTGAATAAAAGAAGAAGAAAAATAAGAAAATATATATTATGCATCTAAATATATTGATGCAAGATTTTTTAATGTAATATAATAAGGAATTTTAATAGAAAATAACGTTGAGATGTTTGGTCCTTTTTTTGTCGGACGTTTTAACGCAGGCAATAAAATGTTTGGGACGAAAAGAGTTGGGAAACAGTTGGAATGAAAAGTAGCATTCAAAATAATTTCCGCGAATATAATTCTAAGTATTACTTCCTTTTTCGAAAAACATCTTTGAAAGTAACTCTAAAAAATGTGTAATTATTTTTTTCGGTAAAATTCTATATGGGCCCACCTCTTGGCGACTTATTTGAAATCTCATCAAGTTGACTACTAATTGAATATTTGTTATTATTATTATTTTTCAATTAAAAAACGATACTTGAAGGCCAGAAATAATAATAATTAAAATTTAAAAAAAATATAATAAATAAACAATAGTAAATAATAATAATAATGAATAATAATAAATAAATATAATAAATATATAATAATAATAAAAAATAAATAAATAAATAAAATAAATATAATAAATATATAATAATAATAAATAAATAAATAAATAAATATATAATAATAATAATAATAATAATAAATAAATAAATAAATAAATATATAATAATAATAAATAAATAAATAAAATAAATATAATAAAAAATAAAATAAAAATAAATAAAAAAAAATCCGTCTAGGTTGCCACATTGGTGACGTTATCGCCACACTTTTGGCGAGAATTCAAAAAGACGCCAAGAGGTGGGCTATGCTAGGATCCACCCTTTTTTCAATAATAAAAAATTACAAAATATTGTATACGCTTAAATCTTCCAGTGAAGAATTGTTTCGTATATGAAATTTCAGCAAATTCTCAGCTTGCTTATCTGAAAATAATAGATTGCCGTTACGTTATCCTTTTATAATTACTTTTTTTAAAAGTATGGTAATAAATATTATTTTTTCTTCCAAATGATTATTCTGTTTTATATCCAATTCACTTATATTGATAAAAAAAAATCTCAAACTAAAAAATGTGTTTATTATTATTTCTACCACGTAATTCACGATGAAACTTCTTTTTCTAAAGATACAATTTCACGATCTTTAAACTATTCGTTCCTTATTGAAGACTGAATAATATTTTTGTTTAAAAGTTTTAAACATTATTACAGAAGAATTTTTTTTTTCAAATGTAGATTTTTAAGAATGTAAAATAATGTTTTTGGTGGCTATAAAAACTCTTTTGATGAAGAACTTTAATATTATATAATGATCTAAGAGAATGGCCAGCGAGGTAGCAACTGTCTCACAAGTGCTTTTATCAAATATATTTTAAAAAATAAATTATCTCTATATAAATTTTATAAAATGCAGTACACTCCTGATTATCCGCGGAATTGGGTGGCGCGGCCGCCTCGGATAACAAAAATCGCGGATAATCCGAAAAAAGCTAAAAACGGGTATAGCAAAAGAGAAAACAGTCATTCCAAATTTGAAAAATCGTTTTATGTACAATAAAACGTAAATTAAACAGGAAATGTTTAACTAATGCTTACTAATTTAGTATATCACTCAAAACTAACCTAAAATTCATTTTGTTAATGAAAACAGAAAAGTGCTTTGTACTTACGAGAGGCGTCAAGGATACACAGAAAAATGAATAGATATGTACTGTTTTAATACTATAATGCATTATGTAATTACAAAAGCATAATTGTAAAACTATACCTTTTTGAAGAAATCAGTCGTTTGTGTTTGCTTCTTGCTTTGGAAGCATTTTCTCTTTGCTTGGAAGCAAAAAAAAAAAAAAAACTTAGTGCTGCAGGAGTCTACTGTAATCACAGACAAGTTACCAGAAGAAGTCCATATTTTTAATACATTCTATCGTGTTTTTAAAATTTTTTAAGTACCTGATCTGTTTTTAACGTATTTAAAAATGAATAAATTGGATGCATTCATTCAAATACTATTCTCTGAAAAAGTTTATAAAACATTCCTGGTCTTTATAAATTTTTAATGTTTCTAAAGTTTTGAGTTTGCAGTTTTGAAATTTGTAATATTTTTTCATATTTCTAATTAATTTCATTCGCATTTTGAAACATCTAATACGTTTCTCAGTGTTTTTATGGTTCACTTTCTCACAGATTTTATTCTTTATTTATATGTGCTTGACGTTCATTTTGCAATGCACTTTGTAACTGAAGCTTGTTTCTAAGGATTTCGCTTGAAAAAAGTACATGAAGTAAATAAATATTTAAGCTTATAGCACTCATCAGTCGAAGCTGTTTAGCAATTAACTGTACCTTTCCTTAACATTCAGATAAAATTAGGCATCAAGCAAAAAGTTGGAAACACTATTCACTGCTTAGCATTATTCTAAAATGTTATATGTAGTAATATTCGCTAGAAAGAAGCGATCAACTTTCAGCAAAACGCTCTTTCATAAAATCCTCGAAGCATATACTTACTTTGATATATTAAAAATATCGGAAAATCTTTCGAGTCTCGTAGGAGATAAAGTGTCAAAAGGATTTCACGGCTGAACGGATCTCGCAGACGGGAGACGCGCGGTCGACAAGTGCTTTATTCGTGTGCACATAGAGAGAAAGCTCCAGGGTATGGATTAGTTTATTCTTTCTATAGAGAAATCCGTTTCTGAAAAGCACTTCTTTTCATTTTTTTGAAAAAAAAAATACTAGAAATATGGAAAGATTGAAAGGATTATCCCAACAATATTAATGGGAGAAATGTTATAGTTGCCAATGGATCTATATAGGATTGGCATAAAAAATACAGCTGAGATAAATTCGTCAAAAATTCTTCGAATAATTTTGTCTGCATTGATACTGAAATTTAAACGTAAATGTTTTCTTTTTATAATAGTTTTTTATGCGGAGCCTTTAATTAAACTTCTAAAGAGTAGTACATTTCCTCAGGTGTTAATGGATGTAAATGGGATTGGCATGAAAAATATAGCTGAGATTAATTCGTCAAAAATTCTTCGAATCATTTTGTCAGCATTGACAGAGAATTATTGAAATTCAAACTTAAATGTTTTATTTTTATATTGAAAATTTAATGAAACTTTCAATATATAAGACATTTTATTATCTGTAAAATGTTTGAAAGGAGTAAATATATAGACATCTAAAGAGTTATTTCATCTGATATGTCTTAATCCGTAACTAAAAACATGGATTTCCTCTCGCGATCGGAGACATAGGGTCAAAATGATTCCATCGTTAATTTTCTTTTTAGACTTTTGTAAACGGCTTTGGAATTTATTTTAGAAACACAGTATAATCCGGAAATCGTGCAGTTATCAAAAATATTAAAAATATCAATATTCAAAATATTAAATGTTATAAGGTTAGAAATATGTTATGACAAAAACCTAAACAATCTTTTAACGAGTATTTACTTCGGTTAGATATTACGGAATTTACTTAATGTTAATAACTGTTAGCATTTAGCAAACTAAGATGAACAAAGATTTTTATTCTTTTTTGCGTTATTCAAATTAAAAGCAAGCTCACAGACATGGAGTTGATGACGCAATAAATAACAACAAAAACTTTGAAAAAGAATAACTCTGTTATACCCACGTCTTTGTACTTGGCAACATACTGCGGAAAAAAATTAATTTGAAGGTATTGAAGAGATGATTGTATTCAAGGGCAAAATATCACGTGATAATCAGAGCTAATGAACAACACGTTTTGACTCCCATTTCCAGTTACGGGATAAAATTTCTTATTATAGTTTGTTTGTTTGTTTCTTATGGCACCTGCCACTGACAAGCCTGCTGTTACGAAGACAGCGATTTAAGCCTGAGGGGGACGTCTCTTATTTTTTATAGCAGCGCCAACTAGGGCCAAGAGTACGACTTTGCTACTCACGCATCACTCATTCGCTTGCACAACCCCTTTTTACAGGAGGGCACATTCACACATCTCACAGATAGAGCAACAGAAGAACAACCATGCCCAAACCGGGACTCGAACCCGGGACGTCCAGATCACGGGGAAGACGCGCTACCCCTATGCCAGGACGCCGGCTCTTATTATAGTATTAGCGGTTGTCAGAACTTCAGGTGATAAAGAATCATTTCTAGAGTCATCAGTCTATCAAATATTTAGCAGACTTTTTCATTTTTTAAAAGAAATTATCAGAATGATGCAGTTAAGGATGATATTCAAGATTAAGTATTCGGAAAAGAAAAATACACAATATTTCAAACTTAACATACAAATTATCCAGCAAAAATTTAATGCTTTTAAACTACACATAAGACAAATTCAAGCGAAAGTAACATCTCAAAAAAAAAATGATTAAACATTTTTTTTTTCCTGGAACTAGACCAATTATAATATAAGGAGTTTGTTTAACTTTTTTTGAATAATTCACAAAATAATTAATAGGAAGAGATTCTTTTAATATTTTTTTATTCTGATTTCATGAATCAATAAAATTATTTATCAATATTCATTAACAGATTGCTTACAAATACCATAATAGTTTCAGGGTTGCTAAAATCAAAGGAATTGGAATCGGACAAAAGAATTATTACTTTGACCGCCAACCAGAATTATTTAAACTCGAAGCTTAGTGACAAATTACTTCCTACTTACGGAGATATTTTTTTTTCTAAGCGAAACGATAGTGTAATAACGCTTCCACTAAAAGTTATATAGGAACGCAGAATACTACAATGTAATACAAAGTCATACATTTGATTGAAAAGTTTCTAAGTGTTCTAAAGTGCACTAAATGCTAAGCTCTTCTATTAACAAAAGACGCATCATTATTATGAGTCTCTGATTCATGGACTGGGTAAGATATCATTCATTTCTTTTCTATATTAAGTACCCATATGCTTGGCATTTCTCGAGACAAAAATATGCCTAGTATTTCTAAAATTACATCTAACATTTTTATACCAAATCTAATTTTGTACGGTTTTTAAAAATCGCAATATTCTATAACCATATGAAAAGTTTTTATTTTTATTTAAAATAAAAATATCATTTGAACCATAAAATTTATTTAAAAAAAATACTGGTATTTAATCTCCTTAAATTATTAAAATTTGTTATTTCATTACTTCAAATTTTATTCACAAATTCTGAAGTATGAGTAAGATTTTAATGAATTCTTTGAGACAATTAATTAAAAATTAATTCCCTCGTTCACGCTGCTTTGATACGGTTTCTCATTGTCTTCGTGAATGTGTTTTTAATTTGATCTCTAAAGCTTTATATTACATGGTTTCGTTTAAATTTGAACACCGCAATTCGTTTTTTCTTCAAGACATTTCGGTAACTCTCTACTCAAATTTCTATATTTCTATTTAAGGGCAGATTTTTTTATTCTAATTAGATAAATTTGATTATTATTTCAAAGCCAATAAAAATGTTGCTAAATGTTTTTTTTTAAATTATATATATATATATATATATATAATATAAAACACTAATTTCAACTCTAATTAATTCAATTGAAGCTTTGTAAAAATGATTGCGTCAGCGGTTGCCACGTGCAGAGTGAAGGGATACAGAGAATCGCTGAGGTAAACAGTTTCTTCTAATGGATCCCTCTGTTTCTCTTTTCAAAGTCGCCACGTGTGAGAAATTCGAATCATAATCGACACGTGTCAGAAATCTCATGTTATACAAGATCAGGGATAAAATGTTGAGCTTCCCCTTCATTCTTTCTTTTCGCTCTGTGTTACGTGTGTGTGCTCGTCGCTCCTGCATGTAAATAATTATACCTTCCCGGGATGGATTAAAGAGATTAAAAAGAATTTAAAAATGCAAAGTGTTTTCTCTATCGTCAAACTTCCACCTGCTTTCAAAAAATCATGCTTACATTGTAATTAGCCGGCAGGATAGTTTCCTGTACAAAATTGTTAAATTAACCATAAACATTTAAATTAAATCTGAGGGAGAGGCAAGGAAAATGAATCATAGAACAGCTCCTTTCGGCGCTGATGCTTTTCGTCCAGCTGTGCTGTTTCAGTGGTGGAACTCCTTCGTCGCCTTTCTTCTCCGGTTAAGTTGTTTCATGCCATCCGATGGGATATCCTAAGCCGTCCATATTTCAGGGTCCGGTCCAGATCCTGCTGAATCACCCTGCTGTTCATCGCTATGCCTTCAGTAACCTGAGACATCATCGGACGTTCCTACTCTGCCCTTGTGTTTGTGCTCCATATTTTCAAGAAAATTCCTGTACCTCTCCTGTGCCAAATTGATCCATCCAATTTCGAAGATGATGTAATTTGTGTATAACGTGATTAGCATAAAATAATGATGATCACTTTCCGTCACCTGCTTTATTCTCAAATTGTCTCCAGTGTACAAAATTGGCTTTTTGTGTTTAATTGAAAAAGTGATTAATGTTTTAAAAAAATCATCCTGGCTCAACTGGTGAAAGTCAAGATTTATATTTTGTATTTTTAATTTTATTTTGAATACAATTGCAAATCTTTTTTTTTTTATTATTATTTAAAATATTATGAGTTTTAATTTAAAATATTGAGTTTTTGAATTTTTTTCAAATCTATTATTTAAAATTTATGCATAAAATTAAAGTGTGTTGAATATGAATTTATTTATTTGCTATTAAATCCACCAAAAATAATTTTTCCAATTTCATTAAATTTATCTAACTCCAAGGTTTTAAAATTAAAGAATGAATAAATAAAAGTAATGATACATGATACCAGAGAATAGTAGTGAGTACTTCAGAGGACATTTGCTACACCTCTCATTGTAATTAAACTATACTCCGGTATTTATTGTGTCTGATTGCTTTTGTTTTAATATGCATACATACCTTTTTTTTTATTGAACATTTATGAATCCCCCGTGCACCACAAAGTATCACACGGGGCTTACAGAAGTAAGTATGTAACACATTACAAAAAGAAAAATAAGAAAATTTAACAGTTATGAAGGATTACATATGTCAACAATAAATTTACAGAAATTTTCAAAAGCACTTCTAGTGGAAATAAGTTGGTGAAACTCTGTAGGCCAATTTAAATTCATGTGCTTGAGAGCCAGTCTTAGGATCTGTCTTTCTTTGACAAACTTGGAACATAGAAGGAGCACATGTTCAACATTTTCCTCCCCACCAATATCACAATCGCAGGAAGATGACGGAAACAAATTAAATTTGTACAAGTAACTTTTAAAGTTACCATGACCAGTTAGAAATTGGGTTATTTTGTAATTAGTATAAAAATGATGGCATGACAGTCTCTTATTAATGGATGGAAAAAATTTCTTTGTTAAGCTCCCTTTATTTGAAAGGAGGTATTCTTGATTCCAAGACTCCACCATTTTTTCTCTCGTAATCTTCTTGTAAAATGATTTAGGAATATTAACGTCAATGTCGATTTTGCGCTTAGTGGCAGCTTTAGCAAGCCAATCTGCCCGCTCATTTCCATAAATGCCCGTGTGTCCACGAACAAATGCATACATACCTTGTGAACGAAAAAAGGTTTAGGTTACAGACCAAGGTTTTTATACACTACATAATAGCACGTGATAGTTAGAATAATGTAGTAAATGGCTCAGCGGAAATTATTATACCTCTGACAGCCATTAAGATACCCTCTATTATCACTGTGATAAATACATGTTTACAAATACGAATATATATATTTTTTTGTATTATATATTTAATTTCCGAAAGATTCATCATAAGAGTATTTTGAATCTTGTGTTTGTTATATTCATTTACAAGTGTTTTCTATGAAACCTTTTAATTTTACAATTATTTCTAAGTTTTGCATCCGATATTTATGAGATCTTGCATTTATTATTTTTATTTCAAATGATTCATATGAAGCTTTTAGTCTTATGTTTATTATTTTAAGTTCAAATACTTTATATGAAATCATAATAATATTGATATTTCATTTGGGTGAAATCATAACAATATTGATATTATATTTAATAATTTAATAACTTAATTCTAATTTAATAATTTTGTTGAGTCAGACTTTCTAGAATTTAAGAATAATATAAGCAAGCCTGTTTATATTATTTACCAAATGAAGTGAACTACAGAATAATAGCCAGGATACATGTGTGCACCATATTATTTAATTTTTGATATTTTGTTGTTATTATTGATGATTATTTAAGCTTATATACTATTTTCACAAATATAATTATTTTTATGTTTCTAATATAAAATGATGAATGGGATTTCTGTTTTAATGTTTGCATAATGTGAAAGTAAGGGAAACGTAGGTGTCACTTTCAATATACTTTTGAATTTAGCCTCTTACTTGGTCAGCACTGTAAGGTATGGTTATGTGTCAAAGGGTCCCGGTGCACTTCCACATCTTGCGGTGGATGGAAAATAGTAATGATATTTTAAATTCTAATTGATTCAATTGAAGCTTTGAGAAAATGATTGCGTCAGCGGTTGTCCCGTGACGAGTGAAGGGGTACAGAGATCGCTGATTCTTCTAAAGGGTCCTTCTGTTTCTCTTATCAAGGTCGCCACGTGTGAGAAATGCCAATCATGATCTACACGTGTCAGAAATCTCATGTTATATAAGATCAGGGATAAAATGTTCAGCTTCCCTCTCATTCTTTCTTTTCGCTCTGTGTTGTGCGTGTGTGCTCGTCGCTCCTGCTTATAAATAATTATACCTTTCCGGGATGGATTAAAGAGATTAAAGAGAATTTAAAAATGCAAAGTGCTCTATCGTCGAACTTCCATCTGCTATCAGAATATATATATATTGCTACAAACTTGTTATGCTGCTTCCCAGAATGGTTAGTTCTACCACCGGAAAGACCGATTTACAATCATTTGTATTGGATGCTTCTTTTGTGCCTAGCCAGTATTCCTACAACTTGGCAACAAACTTGGCGGCCATTTGGCGGTGAATTTGACAACTTTGACGACAAAATAGATAAATGATGGAAGCTTCGAGAATTTTAAATACCCATCCAACAGGAAGTGAGATACGCCTGATTGGTCGAGAAAATTCTCCCGGTCGCCTCCAGGGTATAAAAGATCGGCCGTCTCAAGCTGAAGGCAGTGTTTTGTATTCAACTCTTGTTAATAGATGAACGAGCTCTCTCTCCTTGAGTGCTTCGACAAGCTTATCGTTGTTGTACTGTGTACTGCTATTACGTACTGTTGCTTGTGTGCGTCTCCGGCTGTGAATTTGTCTGCGTATCAGTGACTTCGTGTCAATAAAATCGCCGCTTGTCACCGAGGTCTGTTGACTGTGTGTCTCAATGCATCGACTACACGAACCCGTTGAATTTACGGACTTACAGACGGATGTTAAGTATATATATATATACAAAAGTATTAGAATCAAGTTAATAGGAAAAACAAAAATCAAATAAAAATTAAACCAAAAAAAATTATAAAAAATATAAAAATATATAAAAAAAGAATCCGGCCTGAAGACTTTTTCAAGGGTCACCCTCAGGCAGGGATTCAAAGAAAGGGATTTTTTCTGTGAGGAAATACAGACATTGTCTAATAATGATTCCTCGTGACCCGAAAATCCCCTGAAATTATGCTCAAGAGATATATCATTTTAACAGAAAGGAAATACAAAACAACAAATTAGAAGAAATTAACCACAACAAAGTAAAAATACAATAACAAAAATGACAAAAACAAAAAATAGCACTAAAATTAAAAATTAAAAACGAAAAGGCCAGTCCATACCATCAACAGTCAAGGAAACTTTAAACTATCGATTGTGATTAGGAAATACATTTTTGGTCTTAGAAATAATAAAATGAAATGGTTTTTAAATAATAAATTCGGGGAATTAGAGTTTAAAAATTCGTACACTAAATGTATTATTCTAGATCTTATTAAATGTAAACTTAACATTGGAAAAAACGATTTACTTTTTAATAATAAGAATAATGTTTACAAAGAATACTGTGTGATTAAATTCTTGGATATTTACTTCGAATATCTAAAATTACCCCAAATTATACATAATAATAATATATTTTTTCCTCTTGCAGATAAAACTACTGTATCAATAGCGTTTAGTTACACTTCAACTTTAAAGAAAAAAAAATTGTAATTATAATTACTATAGCAAAAATTTAGATAAAATAAATAAAACAGATTGTTACTGTAACAAAGAAAAATATAAAGATTTTATAGATATTGATAAAGGTCATATTATTACAGGTAATTTAAAAATTATTGAATCCAACTCTTTAAGAGATTTGATGGGAAGAGGAACAAAATTTAGATTAAGAGAAAAAATAGAACATAACAAAATTTTGATTTCTATTGGTAATGATTTGGATGTTTTTATTGCCAAATTATCTAGAAAATACCATTGGCCTGAGGAAGGTTTCGGGGAATGGAAAGTGAGAATTTTAAAGGAAATTAAACTAAAAATGAATACTGATTTTGACAGATCTAAAGAACGTGGGATTTATTTTAGTAAAACCTTAAAAAACGAAATACAAAATTTAAAAGAAAAATTTATTATTACGGTAATAGATAAATCAGCAAATAATTTCTGTTTAATTTGTAAATATTATTATAAAGAACTTTTAATTAATGAATATAACTCTAATGCAACTTATATGTTAAAGAACACCGGGAAAAAGGAATTAGATAAAAGAATGCTAGCTTTCGCAAAAAAACAAAAACTAAGACTTGCTCTCTTAACTATCCTTATTTATTCCCAACAGTTAAATTTCATAAAAATCCATTAAAATTCAGATTCGTAACCTGTAGCACTGGCAGTTATAATTACTATACGGGTAAACATTTCTTTAAATACTTAAAAATTATATTGGACAAAATAAAATTGAAGACAACTTTATTATTTCCAGTAACAAAGAAGTATTGGATTTTCTTAAAGATAACAACATTAATAAACTTAATACTTTTGATTTCGAAAATTTATACACTAATCTACCTCATGAAAAATTAATGAAGGTCTACACTTTTATATATGACGAATATTTAAATGAAAATATCATTCCTAAAAATAACTGGCTTCAGTTATGTAATTTTAATGTTACTGAAAATTACGTGTTTAATGGTATTAATTTTTATAAACAAGTCAAGGGCATTCCAATGGGAACAGCTTTCTCAAGTGCTTTAGCTAATATTTTCTTGCATTACTATGAGAAAAAAATAATTAAATATAATTTAATAAACGGGTGGAGATATATTGATGACCTACTTTTGATTAACTTCGACAATACTAATATTATTACTAATTGCTATCCAAAAGATTTATTCTAATAGATACAAATAAAAATTAACTTGAGGCTACCTTTCTGGATTTAAAAATCGAAATTGCAAATGATAAAACAATAGTTGGTATATACGATAAAAGGGATGACTTCAACTTTAAAATAACAAAACTATGTAACTACCATTCCAATCTAAACTCTAAAATTTTTAAAAATCTAATTTTCTCACAAGTTAACAGGATAAAAAGGGTTTCCAATAATAAAAATTCTTATATTGAAGCATCAAACAACCTCCTTAAAATTTTAATTAAAAATGAATTTCCTAGAAATTACTGTAATGTCAATTTTTTAATTAAACAAGGTATGGTTTGGGATTAATCCTTTGGCTTAAATAAAAATAGAACTTTCCTTGCATATTGGATCACTCAATAGATGGCGCTGGGAGCCTACATCTGTTTACATAATTTACCGTTCGTTTTTTAAAACAGGAAATCACAATCGATAGTTTAAAGTTTCCTTGACTGTTGATGGTATGTACTGGCCTTTTTTAATTTTTAATTTTAGTGCTATTTTTTGTTTTTGTTATTTTTGTTATTGTATTTTTACTTTGTTGTGGTTAATATCTTCTAATTTGTTGTTTTGTATTTCCTTTCTGTTAAAATGGTATATCCCTTGAGCATAATTTCAGGGGATTTTCGGGTCACGAGGAATCATTATTAGACAATGTATGTATTTCCTCACAGAAAAAATCCCTTTCATTAAATCCCTGCCTGAGGGTGACCCTTGAAAAAGTCTTCAGGCCGGATTCTTCTTTTATATTTTTTATAATTTTTTTGGTTTAATTTTTATTTGATTTTTGTTTTTCCTATTAACTTGATTCTAATACTTTTGTATCAATTCATCTGTGTTTTAGAAGTAACTGCAATTGCGCTCTCTAAATACTATGAAGTTCTTTTTTGGTTTTAGTTTAAACAGGTTATAAATTTTAGTTGCGATTTCGAAACTGTTATGTTTCGTTTTCATTTTAGTTTCGTTTTCAAACTTTTTCTTACTTAAGATTGGTTATATATATATACAGTAGGCCAAATGATTATTTGTACACCACTTTTTTTTTAAGTTTTAGAAACATATAAGCAGCTATTAAATTCATTGCGAAGTGTGAGCGTGAGTTTTTTGTTTATTTCCAAGTAAACGAATTTTTTTTTTGAAATAATTGAAAATAAAATCTAAATCTTACAAACTTGGAAAATTTCTTGCAAAAAGTATATTTGTACACCTATATTTCCGGTAAGTATTACTATCATTTCATGTAATTTTTCCCATTATAGTTAATTTTTTGGATAGTTTGTATTTTTTAAACATTGAAGGTTATCTTTTTTAACAGTGAAGATCACTCGCAGAGAAAAGTTGAGAAATGACCACGAAATCAAAAGAAGTCTTTTTAGACATGAGCACTCATATTGTTAGCCTTAATAAAAGTGGAAAATCTTATCGAGAAATTCAAAAAATGGTTAAGTTACCCTTTACAACTATTGGTTACATCGTAAGAAAATATAAAAATACTGGACGCGTTGAAAATGAACGCAGGCCAGGCGGCTCGAGTAAATAAACTTCAAGAAATAAACGAATTATTGTTAAAGCAGCTATTAGAAAACCACAAATTTCTGCTCAGAAAATTGCCGATGACCTTCTCGCATCTACTAACATTAGAGTGACCGCTCAAACAATAAGAAATGTGTTACATAGTGCTGGTTTAAAAGGCAGAACTCCGAGAAAAAAACCCAATGATCTCTGAAGTAAAGAGAAAGAAGCGTCTAGAATTTGCAATGAAATACAAAGACAAACCGATGAACTTCTGGAAAAAGGTATTTTTTCAGATGAGAGTAAGTTTGAAATTTTTTCACCCCCTAGTATCCGAAAAATCTGGCGAAAAAATAAAACAGCCCTTGATAGTAAAAATGTACTTCAGACCCTGAAACATGGTGGTGGAAATGTGATGGTTTGGGGCTGTGTAGCTCATGGCGATGTTGGAAAATTACACTTTATTGACACAAAAATGATAGCTTTAGGTTGCATTGATGTGTTGCGGCATAACTTATTAGACAGTGCAAGAAAATTGGGTATCGGTGACACTTTCTTATTCCAACAAGATAACGATCCAAAACACATTGCGATAGTTACTAAAACATGGTTGCGTTATAATGCGCCAAGACGCCTTGAAACTCCACCACAATCCCCGGATATAAATGAAATTGAAAATTTGAGGATGCTATTGGATGCTCAAGTCCGAAAAAAATATTGCAAGTAAAAATAGTTTGAAAGAAGCACTCATGGAAGCTTGGGAAGAAATAGATCAAGGAACCACCAAAAAGTTAATAGAATCAATGCCAAGACGTCTTGAAGCAATTGTAAAAGCCAATGTAATGCATACAAAGTATTAAATTTCTATAAAATAATTATAATTATGATTAAAATTTGTCACTAAGTAAGTGTACAAATACTCTCTTTGTATAGTTTTTATAAAGTTTTATTCATTAATCAACTAAAGTTTATGTGATTGTTTTTTTGTTGATATTTTATTATTATTTTACCTCACTAGAATATATTTCTGCAATTTTAACTTAATTACCTTATTTTATTTTGCTATAATATTCCAAAATTGAAGTGTACAAATAAACATTTTGTCAAATGTATATATACACGTGTGTGTGTGTGTAGAATTGTTGAAAATCTAATTTTTGCGTATCAACGGAGTATTGATATATTTCTTTATTTCAAAACTGTTTGCATCTATTAAATTATATTTTAGAAAATTAATTTAAAAAAATTAGACATAAAAATATTGGATCAAAATGCAGTTGCCTAAAAAGATTGGCATCTTTTACTACATAGAGGTTTCATCATTGCTTTCAACCATTTAAAAAATATATATCTTATTTCCGTTCTATTGCGAGTTTTTATTTCTGAGGTTTTCTTCTGTAATATATTCAGAAGGAAAAAAAATATTAGAAATATCCATGAATTAATGAATCCTGTAATTCCGAACTCTTATAGGTTGAGCTATTGTATTATTTGATTAATTATTATCAAAATAATAATAATAATAAATAAATAAAAAACCTTTCACATCTAAAATTTGAAAATGCATTTTTAGTATCCTCTGATGCTGTGTTCAGTAGGCTAATAACGATAACAAACATCGTGATTTCTTTGTTAATTTATTTTTCTCTGTACATGCAAAGAAATATCTACATGAGAAATTTCTCATCGGAATGAAACGAAAGAATTCCCATTTTAGAAGAACGTTCTTCTGCTATAAAGCTCTCAACGCATTGGCTTCGAGGAATAGCTAACAATTTTCAAGATTTTGATATCTGACGAATTTTACGAAATCTTTTCTCACTCGCATTCTGAAAGATAAAATGTCAAATATGTTTCCCAGATGAGTTGATCACGTAGATGAGGTACGCGGCGACAATGGCACTGTTTTATTTTAGTGACATAAAACTTTTGCGACAGGATGAGTTCCATTTTGGATGACAAGTATCTTTTTTTTTGGAGAAATTCTTCTCCGTACAAAAGAAGAAAGAATAAAAGAATACTGAAGGAAATTTAATAAAAATATTTTTTAGTAATAAAGTAATAGAAAAAAGAAAAGATATGAAAATCCAGACTCCAGACATTTTGGTATGAATTTTAATCATTTTTCTTTCTAAATTTTTGAAATCCTGAAAACTTTAAGAAAGTAAATCTCACTTTTATCACTTTTATGAGAAAACATCTGAATAAGGCAGTGAACGAAATTTATCATAAAATGAGAAACTTTTTAGAGTATATCTTTTGAAAAAAGAATTTTGTGAAAAATAATACAAGATTACTTTTCTGTAATAAAATTAATGCAGCAAATGCATATCATGTTCTTCATTCGGACAAGTGAATAAGGCGGTATAATACAAAAAAAAAATCTTTAAAAATAAAACCTTTGTAAAAGTCAATATAACTAACAGAATATTAAAAATTGATAAATGTGAAAATCCATTGATTCTATTCTAAATGAAGGAAAATCCATAAATGCATGTAATTTTAATCGTTCTTTTGCCATGCATGGAAAAAAATCTCCTCTAAGCATGGAAGGAGTTAAGAATGAGTTCCAATCATTTCAGAAACAGTTCATTCACGCTGATATATTATAGAGCAGATATTGATTAGAATGTTCTCAGCTTTCTGTCTGCACGAGTTGCTTTATTAATTCGAATGCTAATGCACTCCACCCACATTATGACAGGTTAAATAAACCTCAAGCACAGCGGCGCCCCCTCATTAAAATATTCAAATTAAATTCAATATCCTTTAATTACAGATCATAAGTCAACGTTGCAGTACTTGTAATTGCATCGTAATATGTGGTTAAAATGTTTTACGGATATATGGTTACAATATTGAACAACGCAACTCATATTCCATATATGGTTATTGGCATTATGTAAATTTATCTTCGGGTAAAATGTAACTAGGAGCGCTGTTAATTAGTTGAAATTTCATAACTCTGCATCCCAAATAATCCTAGTCTTTCACATGCTTTAGATTAACAAAAAAAAATTACTAAACATCCTAATTGTATATTAATTTTTATTTTTCTTTAGATAAAATATAAACAAAATATTTTTTAAAGCGAAAATATTGCCAGAAAATTTTCTTAATTTTTCAAAATGATTCTTTGATTTTTCGAATGAATGCAAGATAAGGTATTTTTAAGATATTCGATCACGCATTGAGTTCAATGTTTTTTTTCTTCCCCCATTGAGATAAGATCAGCTAATAAAAGAAGAATTATTCAATTAGCTAAATGAGTAAAACCATCTTCAAGGTGATTAGACAGTAGATTTGTTCAGAATGGTATCGAATTTCTAATGGCTAGATCTAAAAGAACTGTAAAAAGGGATGAAAGTAAGTTAATTCTTCTGGTACGTTCTGGGGCTTTTAGAAGTGAGCAAGGCAGAGTTTAAAAGAAAAATTTCCTATCACTTCTTTGAGACACTTTAACATTATACTGTTTTCTCGTTGATTCATTTGTCTTCATCTGGCACCATCTATCGTATTCTGTACGTAACAACTTTTATACAACAAAATTCTCAGAATATCATTTTATTCTTCGTCCATCTGTTTTAAAGTAAATTTTTTCGCTCTATAGCAAAACAATTTCTTAGAATATTAATTTATTTCCTTTGTTTTACAAATTTTTTTGCATTACATAATATGCAGGTAATATCTCACCATAAAGAGACATTGAAAATGAAGTGTTTCGAAATGGGCAGCACTATAAATGAAGGAAGCGGTAACTGGTAAGGGTAAACCCTTGAAAGGGAAGGGGTAAGGGTAAACCCTTAAAAATTTTCACAAAATAATTCAAAGCGGATTTTTACTAACAATACTGGCTAAATTTATTTTCTAATTATATGCTACATTTTGAATTGCCCAAATATTTCTTCTAATTAAATTTTCATATAGTTTAACTACTTACAAAGCATATCAATCTATTTAAAAATTGAATTATAAACCTAAAAAAGTGTCAAAATTTAAGCACATTTCACTTTAAAAATAACAAATTTAATAAAAACTGATATATGCACGCTATACATTTATATACAATTAAAATAATTCGTATAAAAATAATTAAAAAAATATACCTTTCTATTTTATTTTAGCAGCATTACTTTCATGATATCATGTAACTATTTTTTCGAAAGAAATTTCGAGATATCACGATTGGCGCGGAATTTTTTTTTTTATTAAATGAGTCTACCAAGTGACATTTATAGTGAGTGAAAAACTGATTCAAATTTCTGTATTTCCATTCTCACAAAAAAGTGACAAATCGTTTGATTAAAAAAAAATATTAAATAAAGGTTACAATACATTTAAAAACAAATCAAGTTCTTATTTTGAGACACGAATCATTCAATAAGTTCACTTGTAATCAAGCAATTTTGAATATGATTTTCATACATTTAGAAGTAGCTTGATTATATGAACATACTAGTTTTACTGAGAAATAATTTTATTTTGTGTGATAAAATTCTTTTTTTTTTATGGTGGACACATGCTTTACTGTAAAACAATCCATTTTTTTCTGAAACTCAAAAAAAAGGCATATCATAGAAAAGATATCTTTTACTAGAATAAATGCGATAAATTAAAAAAAAATCGCTATAAAAATTTCTTTTGTTTTAAGTTTCTATATCATAAACTCAAGTGCAATTTTACAACACCTGAAAATAAGTTGAAGAAATCCTATCGAAACTCTCTCACTTAAGGTCGTGAGATTGACACGCTTAGTCTCATATGCAAGATACGGGAAATTCTTATTTCCGGAATCTCGCATATTCACATTTTGTGCTTCTAGTAAAGTAAAGAAAAGCAAGAATGTATTTTGGAATTCTTTTTACTGGACGACCGAAGCTAAAATTTGGTACTAAACTGCAAATCTAATAAAAAGATCGCATGGCAAATTTCAATTATATAATCTTGTCTTTGAGTTATTGTATTAATATGAATGCAACAGAGTGAAGGAAAAACAAACTTTTTATAGAATTGTCTCTAAATTTTATTTATATGTGAAAACTGTATAATAAATGTTATTATTCTAACTCTAAGTTTCATAGATATCATGTACACTTGAACTCAGTTTGAAGGAGACTCAGAAACTGGTAACATATAAATTTCAATCCTTCAAAATTTGTACGATTAACGTTGAAACGTTTGGCACAAAAACCGCATGCCAAATTTGAAGTGTCTAATTCAAAACCTTTCCAATATATCCTGTCGACAGATCGACGAACAGACATAAATCCAAAATTGGGCTTTTTCTCCTATGAGAAGTCTGAAACACGGAGATTTATTAAAATTTGAACTCAAGTTTTTTCACGCTTAGAGCACTTTTCATTTGCATACTTCGTGTTTGAGAAAGTAAAAGAGAAAAATCATTTCGAAAAAATTCTTTGCCTGGGGTGAAGGAAAGTCAAGAGTTGCATCTATTATTGGATTTCGCTGAGAACAAAACATTTCCACGTTCGTATTCTTTCCAATCGATTTTAGTTGTGAATGTGACATGCATCTTTTACCCCCCCCCTTCTATCGTTCTTAGTTTTGGACAGGTGTGTTTGAAGCCACTATTATTCTGGATCTTAAAGATCTCTAATTTCTAGCACAAATGCAAATCATTCGTTATTACTTAGAGTAGTAAATGACGCTTGTCTCTCGCTCCCCCCTCCCCCCCGCCCCACATGCTGTCTCCAACGTTTTGCTCTTGAACAATTTTACTTGAAACACCTCTTGCTAGAACGCTGTTTAATCAGGGTTTTACCGATTTATAATTTCTATATACTTATACAACATACTTTTTTAAGAAATACTAAAAACATTCATTTTGAATTACATTCAATAACATCGCTCTCTTTTTTCCACAAATTCCTGAAGTTTGGGGAGGATTTAGCTTTATATTTACTCCTACATAAAAGTGATAAAAATGCATACTTCCTTTAGAATCTTTATATAAATGAGAGTAGAAGAGCACCTTTATATATATATATAGTGTTCACTAAGGTCCTTGCTAATTATCGATACAGATGAAGTATCGATATTAAAGTTTAATTGCTCAATACAATTTCTTTTCTAATGTATTAAATATACTCTGCAGCAAATATTTTATATATAATTGATTGAAAAAATAATATTCTTTTCGTATTATTTTGAGAAAAATTATAGCTTTTATGCAAAAGAAAATTTTTATTTAGATGAATATAGTGGATATTTTTCTCGGTTATTATATTTATTCATGAGTCACGTAAATTTCTCCGTCTTAACAATGGATGTAAAATGAAGATAGAAATGCAACAAAATCCTACCTTGATACCAATCATCTTATCTCTGCTTACCACCAAACCCAGCTATTACATTTAAATCCGGCAAATCCCCACCAATCACCATCCGTTCTCCGATCAAAGATATCATGCAAACCTCGGTCATCCCAATCAAACCCGCATCGCCCGCGCCACGTGACCGATAATCTCGAAACCAAGCACAGGCGGGTCGATCGGTATCGAACTCAAATTTGTGACATAAATCTGCAGCAAAGTTCGGAGAATTCTGGCATCGCAAGACGCTAGTTTACAACTGCTGGCATTGTTTGGGCCCCCCATGTTTTACATTTGATTAATGATGTACATTATTCAGGTCGCTGGAGCGTTTATTCGGGTTAATTCTAGAATGTTCTCGCGCTCTGGGTGGAAAGGGCCGTTCAGTTTGCGAAGCAAAGACTTGAACGCTCAAGATTGAAGAGTGGAGGCATTGGCTTCAGTTAAATTGCTGACAGAGATTGGCTTTAGTTTGGAACGAGATTGAATCGCTGGTTTCGAGAGCTTACAGCGTTTATTACTTAGGGCAGCGAGATCAGATTTGTAGCCATTAAGGTAATTCTAAATGTCTGCATTTGATTCGGTTACAGTTAACTGCTAATAGGTTCATAAATATGCAGGATTTCGATATACACAGTTACATTTTCAATCCTTTGCTAATTTTAAAGAAAGGAATGATTAAAAATAAATTAAATATTTCTCATAAGTTGCAATTCGCGCATCTGGAAAGGAGAAAGTTTGCTTTATTAATAAAAATATGTACAATAGTGTTAAAAGTATTCAAGTTCAAAAATATTATTATAATACTAGTATTTAAACTATTACTTTTAAAGTTTTATATTCAAAATAAATGCTATTTCGGAGACCATTTATAGCCATGGACATAAGAAGTTAAGCAGAAAAATAAAGAGAGAAATGTTTAGATATGTACCGATTTGGAACAAATGTCAGAATGTTGTATCTATAAATTGAATTTTAAATTATTCTTTTTCCACATTACACCTTGAAAACTCTATATTTTGAAAATGCGTGCTTTGTTTAAATTTCACAGTGAATAGTTATTTTAAAGTTCAATACGAATTGCCTCTATTCTCACTGGAATTTTAATGATGGAATTCGAATGTATGAAGCAAGATAAAAATACAGCTGGATAATTATGAACTCTAAAATGATAACAGAGAATACTATCAATAGTACAGAACGCTAAAATGGTATGGATGATTCAAAATGTATCTTGTTCTTCAAAGGGAAAAAATACTAATTGGATGTCTGATATCAACCACATTGAGAAATAGGTAAATTATTTGATTAAAAATTAAAGCAGTTCCTATATATTCAAAAATTATTTTCAAAGAAATTAATTTACAAGAACTTTCAAGATTACATCAATTTGCCTTAACTCAAGAAATACTTTCTTTATATTTTCTTCTGAAAACTTTGGACCCAATGGTTTGAACTGAAAATACTCATATAAAGTTAGGGATAGTTAAATAAAAGATTAAGATCATACATATTGAGAAAATTGAATAAATTTATATATGTATGCATATTTTTATTGGTTTCAGGAAATTATTCCATGAATGTAATAATGGTGTGTACAAATTGAGTTAAAAATTTCATAGATAATATCATACCAATAACGCCTCCGGCAAAGCAAGATTTATATTCATCAATTCTTACCTGAAAGAAAAGAAAGAGAATTTCATTAGTGAATCGAAACAAGAAGTAAAATTCATTAGAAACATTTGAAATTAACTTCCTAAGCTTTAATTTTAAATTTAAGAATTAAAAAACGAATACAAATAACTACATATTAAACGAACGAACTCGATATCAGAAGAACAAGCTAATTCAAACTGGAATTCGATATTTATAATAATGAGATGAAGAAAAATTAAAAATACAAATTAACAGTAGTGAATTCAAATTAAAAATTTCAAAATGTTTCAGTGCTACTCCGTTTATAAATCGTTTTAAATTATATTTCAGTATTCTGAATCTTTCACTCAAAAGTACTTCTTTAAACTACCGAGTGTAATTTCTAATTTCCTTTTAAAAATATTTTCATTCATGATAAAAATTAAATATTTTGATTGTGTTAAACTTATCATTTTCTTCTGTCATTAATATTTCTGAACTGGTGACTGAAGCTGAATAATATTAAATACACAACTTAATATGTTTCTACCAGTTATTTAATAATTAGTTGTTGATTTTTATTTTATTTTTCTATTTTATTATTGAACTATTTTATTTCGAAAAAATATAATAATTTTAAAATACTAAACCTTTTGAATAGTTTTATTCGTAAATGTTGTTATTTTCGTTTATAAATTTACTTTTTATATGTAAATTTATATAAATAATTAAATCGCTTTGTTAAATTATTTTCATTCTAATGGTTCCAAACTGTAAACAACAAATCTGTATGAACAAAAACTACATTTAACTCATTTTACACAGTTTGTATTAAAGTTCAAAAATACGAAAAATGAATCAAAATTCATAAATCAATCGAAATTCCTTTGAAAACGTTTATTTATACCTGTTTGTTCGTTACAGATGTTTATAATAATCATGCATTATAACTGTTCTTACGTATTTTCGGCAAAGTTGCTTTTCAAAAATGTATTCTTAATTAGACATCTTTCTTTATAATGACAGCTATAATGTTGCATCATAACTTATTTATTATTTTGGTGTTATTTATTTGAATTCCATTTCGTACTGAGAAACACTGTTCGCAATATTTATTCTTAATTTTCAATAAACCTAAAAAAACATACAGACAATCAAATGAATAAATAGAAATCTATCTGATGTTTTTATTTAAGAAGAAGAACAATGCATGTACCCCTATATATTGATAAATAAAAATTAACTTTTTTTTTTTTTGGAAAATTTAGTAGTATGATGAACGAAATCAAGAACTTGTTTAGGAAAAATCCCCCCTTTTGGCTGATCTGCAAATAAAAAAATAATAATAACGACACTTTTTGAAACAACATCAAGGAGAATTTGGGACGAACCTCATAATGCTGAAACCTGAGACTACACCTGAACTGGTATCTGTGCCTCCAAACTTCTCACCACACCAGCGTGAGGGCATTTGGCCAATACGTTAGATTTAACATGAATGGATTTCACATACACGATGTATCTTTTGTGGAATAGTTCTTCGAATTTGGAGTCATCCGACCCGAAGCCGAAATCCTATCACTATTACCAACGAGGCTTCTTTAAGGCTCAAAATTTGATATAGATGGGTGAATTTTATTATTATTATTTTTTTCCTGATAGAGTCAGAGATGGGAAAAAGGAAAATTGTGCCTAGATAATAATAAGGAGAACCAAAAAGATGTTAGTAAAAATAATAAATAATAGGGGCTAGGCAGCACCACATATGTTAAAAGATTCAGTCAGTCAACCAACACCCGTCCTGCTCCACCTCCCCCCACTTGTGTGGGTGTTCATAAATCCGAACCGTCGGTGACACGCCATAGAGCCGATAATGGCGCATGTGCCGAGGAGGGATAGGTCTCTCTTAGTAATGACACCCAATCGCAAAAGATGTTGTGCCGACTTAGGTGACCCTCCAGTTTAGCGTTATGCTGGAGAATATAACTTTTTGGGCGCCTGTCTGCACTTTCACCGCCTGTTCCAGTGGCTTGATATTATATTTTAAACATTTGGCGGTGTGGGCGGAGTCCAGCTCCGCCCCTTCTCCTACTATTTGGGCATCGAGGACGAGTGCAGTGTCTTTCTTATTTGCCACCAAGTCGGGCTTAAGGGTACAAACGGGCAGAGGATAGATGGGCTCCTCTGCGAGCTGGAACCCCTTTAAGTTCTCACGGAAAACTTTCACCGTATACTTCAATGTTTAAAGCATGTTAAACGTAATTAAGACACTCACTTGTCATTAATCAGGAATGCTTTTGCACTCATTGCTGTCATTAATCAGGAGTGCTTTCGAGTCTGTTTTTGCATAATATGACAGGCTAAATACCTTAACTTTTTTTGTGAAATTTATATGCAATGTGGTGGCATTTCGACTCAAACTAGTATTACAACATTTAAAAATCAAATAAATACCCTATTAAAAGAGCAAAGACATTTTTAATTTTACTTTACTTTACCTTAACTTTTACTTTCTCGAATAAGAGTTATAGAGAAAACATTGAAATCATTAAAAAATTCAAATTTCTTCGTTTCAGACCTCCTGGAGTTCGAAAAATACATTTATAAAATTATGTCCGGTTGTCAGTCTGTAAACAAGATAATTAAAAAAAAGTTTTGAGCTAGACGGATGCAATTAAGTGCACTGTCTTGCCACAAAATTTTCAGATTTCTATCAAATGTGCAAAATTCGATCAGAAGAAGTATGTCTGTCCAGCTGATCATATAAATTAACCAACTTGAACACTAATGACTGCAAACAGAAGAGAGATAGATAAATAGAATTTGGAATATCTGATTTAACGTCTGTAATGGAGAAGCCTATCAGGTTTTGGGCCAAATCCAACATGGGATGGATCGTCTGTTGGTCTGTACGATCGGAAAAACGAAAACCCAAAAATGCAATGATTTGAATATATCAAATTTGGTATGTGATTTTAGGACTGCAATTATGTGTCAATTTTTTCTTTCACTCGGTTGGGAAAAAATCATCAAAAACACAAATTGACCTTCATTAGAAACCATATTAGAGAGTTCGAGGGAGGTCTCTTTAGGTGATTCTTTAGAAGTAGTGAGTTAAGTACTTTTGTCGTTGATTGAAATGTTGTGAAATTGGATACATGCCTAAAATAATGATACAAAATTACATTACGAGTTGAATTACAATTATCTAGCTTGTAACGGTTATGTGTTATCATAATTTACATGCTCTCTGAAAGCGTTCTCTTTGGCATAGATCATGCTAGCTTTGATAAAGATGTGCAGTTTCTCTTAAAACTGATACAAGAAATTAATTTCTTTTGTTGCTTTTTTTAGTTATGTTTATAAACATGTATATAGGGAAAAAATATAAGCAATTCTAAAAAAAAATCCCCTTTTAGAAATAAAGAAAAATAAAATTGCCTTGTAATGGGCGAATGTTTTTGACGTTCACAGTACTTTTTTTAAATAGTGTGTTTAAATAAAGCAAAAACAGTATCATATTTCCTGAAGAGAGGAAACAAAATGAAAACCTTTCTCTTAAAATGCACAGAAATTCTTTAAACAGCCCATTTTTCGCAATATCCCCTGGATTTTACCAAGAATCCAGGCTGAAGTTGATAAAACAAATTCTTTTCGCCTTGTTTGTGTTTACCGAGACCAAAGGCGCCAGGATACGAGGGAAAATTGCCATCAAAGGCGGAACGAAGTCAGGACAATTGTCCTTCTCCCTTCCAAAAGTCACGGAAAAGCCTTGAGGCATTTAGAGCTGACAGCGGGAATGCTGTTAGTTTTCTTTCTCCAACAAGATCAGTGAGATGAAAGAAAAACAGAAGAGATTACATGGAGAGGGAAGTTTATCTAACAAGGGATTTGTCGTCGCGGATAGTTTTCACCTTCTCTCCGGGTGTGAATACGACTTTTGACAGCTCGCACCTTTCAGATCAGGGAATGAAACTGTAAAAGAGCTGTGAAATGAGAAGGCTTTGAATTGTTTCGTGAGTACTGGACGACAGTTTTCTTACTTTCAGTATACTAAGTATACATTTAGAAACGTTTGGAATTGTCAAAAATCCCCGTCCCGAAATTCGATAGAATTTGAATTTTTGTACTTCAATAAACAGAAAAAGAAAAGCAATATTAAAGTAAATATTATATAAGATAAAATATTTTTCAATTTTAGAATATAAAGGAAAGTTTACGAAGACAGTGTGGACATTTTCATCTTTTTAAGTTGACAATAGTGGATCTAAGTAGGGATTTTTCGTTACAGATAATTTTCCATTTTCCGCATGCTTTTGAGCCCCCCCCCCCTCATTTTTTTTTTCTTGAAAGTTTAGGCTTCGAAGTTTAAAGAAATATAATGTAAAGATGAAAACTGAGAATATGAAATTAAGAGGAGGTTTCAGATAGATTGGTGTTCGATGTTTTGCTAATGTAATCTGCTATTTTCTTACTTTAATATATATACAATGTATACATAAAGAAATATTAAACATTTCAGCAAATAGATTTTGAGGGAATTTAACTTTTCTGATATCAAAGAAATATTGAAACAATTTATTAAGAGAATAATAATTAAATTCAAAGAATTACAATATATAAAAATGAAAATTACACTAAAAATGTCACATCCTTTTCTGTCTTTTTAAGCAGAAAAAATACTTACAAAAGATAAATATTTTCATTATCTTTACTATTCATTAATACACGTACCTCGTTTTCTAAAATTCGCAATAAATTCTATGTTTCGAAATAAGAAAAGCATTCGTTGATGGAAAACAAACCGAACATTCTGAAATTTGATTTTGTTTGCAATTATGAGCTAGAAAATATTCACAATCTTGCTATTTCGTTGTATAAAATTCTAAAATGAAAGTAATATTTTTACAAATTTGAATTTAAAATTAATATTGAGAAATTTATTAAAATGATTTTTAAATTTCATCTAAAACTAAAGGATAAAGTGGTATGAAAATACTTTTTTTGTAAAATAATATGTTCTTAAAGTATTGTGTAAACTGAATTTTTTGAATTTAAATGCAATTAGAGCTAAACAAAAGTTTATTTGAATTTTGAAAATCTTCTTTCATAACCAACTAATCCAATAAATAATGAAGTCCGAAATTTGGTAGTCCTAGACTCAACGGTCTCTTGTCCAGAATTCAAATCTGTACCGCGCTCTTTATAGTATCCAAACTAAACACAACACATTAAATGTATGCCAAATGATCCATTTCTGAATTAGAAATATCTTAAATTCCTTCCCATTAATAATTAAGAAATAATGGAATCCAGAGTTATACGAGCAAGTGCTATGCGAATTCAAATGCAAATTTTCTGAAACCATGTTTGAACACTGAATGAAATGAACAGCATGCATAAGAGAGACTTTGTCGCCTATTCAAACACAGGCGTGGAAAGGCCTGTGTTTGATACTTCCCCTCATACCGATTATGTGAAAATCTCCTCTAACGCATTGCTAATTCTCCTGCATATTACTGGTATGCCTTTATCCAAGGCTCTCGGATAAAGATAGGATGAATAATATTCTTCATTTTTATTAAATAATATGCAGCAACTAATTTCATGTTAAAGTGCTGAATCTACCCTACTAATAAAAAATAGGTATTCAAAATGAAGGCATGCATAAGAAGAGATAAAATAAAAATTTTATTTCATTTTATTTATTTTGATTTCAATTAAACAAAAAAATCTTCAAGTATCTTTGGTTATGCAATGCGAGGTATCAGAGAAACCGTTTAATGCCTCCAGTTCTTTTAGAGCTTGAAATTGTCCTGGAACAATTTGTCAGATAATCCTATCAGAATAGTCAGATTTTATTCTCTTCATGCTCCATTGTTATCAGTCAGGTTGGACAATTTCGAAATAGAATTCACCTGGCAACAATGAATGTGGAACTCTTTCCCGCCTTGGTATGCGCTAGTTCATCCGTAATCACTGGCTGCTTAGTTAGGTTAACTGAATATTTTCAAAATCAACAACTTTCTTCGATTTGCTTGATAATTTAATTACTAAATATGTGAAAAGTTTCCTTTTTATAGCTTCATTTTAATTTTGTAGTATTCTCCAATTTTTATGAGCAATGTGATATTCCACAATCTAGATCTATTCTTTTAACAAAGTAAAGTTATAAAAACATGAAACAATAGTTTTAACTTTAGGACACAACAATTGTTTTATATTTTATGACTAAACACTTGCATTTAATTTTCACTTTACCAGTTTCCATCTTTCCCACATATTTTTGCCTATGCCTTTTTTTAACTTCTTTCTTTCACGGATTCTTATACACGTTAATATACCTGAAGGGCCGCGGTGGCCTGGTCTCGGCTTCGGAACCGGAGGGTTTCAGGTTCGTGACCCGATTCCACCGTAGAACCGTCGTGTAAGGAGGTCTGTTGCACGTTAAATCCGTCATGACCAAACGTCCTCCCGCTGGTGTGGTGTGGTGTGGAGAGGGGGGTGCCAGCTGAGGTGTCGTCCTCGTCATCTGAACGTGGTTCAAAATGACGAGGTCTGTCCCAAAATAGAACTAGTGTTGCTTCAAACGGGACGGTAATATAACCAAACCAAATCAAACCAAACGTTAATATACCTTAATACTGGACAAAGCATAGTATCCATATCGAAAAATCATTTTTCTATCAAAAAATTCTATGAAATCAGAGCTAAAAACCAAATGTTAACAATAAATAAAAAATCTGTAAAAGTTTTGTACATAGATAATGATTTAAAGAAATATAATTTTTAGTTAAAAAAAGACAGAAATAAACCTTTACAAAATATAAAAGAACAGAAGAAAGTCATGATACCAAAGAGCAAACAAAGAACTGGCAGAACGAACATATTTTCCAAATCCGCAGGGTATTATTTTCGACCGAAAATCATATCCCACATTTCACTTTTATCTATTCTCTGGCAAAACAGCAGCACCGAAAATCCGCCCAGAAGGCAGGCAAATTTGGAGAAAGCATTCAACTCGCAATAACCAAAGATATACTTTACGCGACGAACCTTTCAAATTCAGCGCAAACAATTGGCAATACCTAAAATTCGACTTTCTTGATGAGTGTCTGTTTATCAAACGGGGAGGGAAAGCTGCAATCAGATACTTCAGCCTTGATATCGGATTTGTCTAGCCTTGAGCTATGAAAACTGTACCCGTGACTGTTACAATACCAACACCCCACCATCAACCCTTTTGTTCCATGCCATGGACCTGTTAAAGCAAAATGACGTTCGTTCGACGGAAACTTTAATACGATTCTCCAGTCTCAAGGCTTAATGAATTTTTGCTTCTTTTACTTCGACGTGTGGGGGTTGGAGCATGCGCAGGAACAGCAGAAGGGGTGCTGTTCTGAATTATTTATTCTAAAGGTAGATTTTTCCTTCTGTTTCGAGGAGCAATTTTCTTAATGGTGCGAATGCATACGGCGCAGGTTTGGAATATTACGCCATTCTGAATCTCACGGAATATTTTTAGAATACAAATGCTTCTAGAATTCTCGGTGTTCATTTCTTTTTACGTTCGTAACATTTCTTCTCTTCTAGCAGAATCAAACTTTGCAATTCTTTCTGATTCATGTTTCTTTCTTTGTTCTGATATATTTTGACATTATCTGTTCTTGAAAATAATCGAATGCAAAAGGAGCAAGACTGTGACATTGTAATTCTTATTTTTTTTTCTGCAAAGCAGTTTAGTTGCTAGACTCAAATTTAAAGAAATTAATAACTTATTCATTAAGACATTATATAAAATAAAATTATTATTGCATTAAAAAAAGCTAAATTTATACTGGTTTATTTGAAAATTTTCATATTTGTTAAGATGGAATTTACAATCGAAATTTCATCGACGTACTTGATATAAATGACTTAAAAATTTTGTACATTTTTGTATTTTTGGTGACAATGCAATATTTTAATATTTTCGGAATTTAATGTAAGTTTACAGATTCATTATATGAAACTGTGATTCCAGAAATACATTACCAAGTATCCCATTTTAGAAAAAAAAATTAACTGCACGATTCTATTATTTTACTTTTAAAATAAGGAAATAATAAAGGAAAACAACTTTCTTCCATTTTGTAAAGTAATAAAAATTCTTTTTTTATTTCACTTCATTTTATTCAATCATTAAATTAAACCTCCAATCGACCAACTAATTTCTTTAAATTCTTTTGAACATTTAGAAATCAATAAATTATTTTTATAATTTATTTTTTATTCGTTTAGCATATAAATCATAATTTCGATATTGAAATAAAACTTTGAATTGATCAGAATATTGTATCGGTGGAAATAAAGGAAATGTACAAAAACTGCGAGTAATCTGTTTGTAGTCAGAAAATGAAAAACGGAAATCCCCGGTTCGGGCTCTATCATTTTTAAATACCGATATCTTTTCAGACCATCTGATTTAAAGGAATAATTTCAAAATATGTATTTTTTTCACAAAAACCAGATATTAATTCTTATCTGGACAAATGGCACAATTCTACATTGCGACATAGATAAAATCTCAGGAATCATCTTCAAATGAAAATTTTAATTCGAAACAGAAAAGTGCTTTTCATTTTATGATAAGTAGAAGCTAATATCAGTGTTCTTTCTTTCTTTTTTTTTTGTCTGCCTTTCAAGCCAATTATTCCTGCTCTCCAATTTTAAGAAAAAATTTAGGAACTTAGAGGTAGATTAAAAATGAATTTAAGAATTTAACAATACAGAAGTTACAACAGTCCTAACATAAATCAAATCTACTGAGACAACATCAACACAACCCGTTAGGAAAAATGAAAAAATAATTTTGGTATGATAAGTAATATCGAGAATTACAAAAAAGAAAAATTATAGATTAGCAGTAATTAATGAAAAAAATTAATAATGCATCTATTAGAAACAACAGCGACTTATTAGCTCAGAAAATAGAAGTGCTGCAAAAAATAATCACCGATAAATTGCAAATTCGATATAAATAAATAAATAAAAATAAAAAAAGGCATAATAATATAATGTCCTAAAATATTTAATTTCAATTCCATTTCAAGCATATTGAATAATTAATATAAGCATGAATACATGATGTATGAATACATGATGCAAATTTCTTGCAGTTTCGTCAATAGAAATGTATGCGCATTTGAAGTGTTAATTCAACCGATAAAGGTATCAGAGCTTTCCTCCTGACACACACTTTCATCTTTGCCCAGTCTTTTCCATAATACTGGTCTGAAAATAAATCTCAAAGAAGATGGGCAATATACTGAGATGTCATGTTTTGATCCTAAAAGCATTAAAAATTTAAAAAGCAATTCTTAAACTAAAAATCCGATCAATCGAAAAAAGATAATCTTCTGTGGAACAATGAGAGCAAAAACCAATATTTAAAAAAAATGGATGAATGATTTTGATAACATATCATACAAATAAAAATTATTTTAATGAAAAAAAATGGATACTTTAAATATAGAAACTCTTAAAAATAAACAATGTAAATTACCAATGAAATATATTCTGGTGCACGATGCTCAATTCTATTATATTCATTCGTAAAGAAGTCGGATTTATTTATTCAACCATGAAAATGCATTTATTCGAATTCTTTTTAAAGTGTACTTCGTCTCTTATTAATGTTATTTCTAACTACAACTCCACTCCAATTACGTTGCAGCTGCAATAAGATTTCGGAAAAGCGGCAGCTGAACCTTTAAATAAACAAGAACCAATCGAAACCCACGTGTAATTCGATTCGATATTTTGTCTCCTACATGTGGAGACATAATTACTTCTGAATAATCAATAAAGTGGGAGAATCATAACTGTTTCTTCAAGCAAAGCTTTGCCTTGCATTATCATTAAGTCGAAAAGATAATGCAACGGCAAAACTCAGTGAATCCAGCATTATTCAAACAGAAAATTGCTTCGAAGACACGAGTTAACTCGGTAAACAGTCGTCGTAATGAAACAGGAAGCGGCGAAGGATATGTCGATGAGGATATTAATTGTTTTGTCGTTCGAGAATGAAACAGAAGCGGAGTTCTGGTTTTGGATTTCAATGGTTTTGGTCCGGATGAGCTAATGTAATTAGGCTTAGTGGACTCTGATTCGAAAGTATGTCGCATTACTTTTCGTGTTCATTTTTGCTGATGCATTCGCGCTAAGTCTAATCGGGTGTTACCTGCGCAAATTTGCGGGCGTAGTGGGAGGTTCTTATTCTTTGAGAATTATCTTATAATTGGATCTCAGAGATCAGCATTCAAGCGTTCAGTTAACAAAAGATTCTTAATTTACCTTCTTTTCTTTTATAAGGTTATATATATATTGAGAATTGAATTTCTTTATAAATGGGATGTTTGGTTTTTGAGTTATTCGTAATAAGAAATACCAAGATATGTTATACACTCATCGCATAACAAAGTACATTTGTTGCAAAATTTAAGATTGAGTAATTTTTTAAAATGCCCACTCAAATATGAATCTCATAATTTCTATGAATCATTTAAATGAATAAATATAATGAACAAGACGTATGGGAAATTTAATCTGAAATATTGAATTGAAGTAAAATTGAAAGTAAATTTATGCCGATTAAAAATTACTTTTTATCACAAATACCTTCTTTTACCATATATGGTTTGAAATGATTTTAAATCATAAAACTTCTTGAAATTCAGTTCAATTATTATTTTAGTTATATATCATACGTTGGTTGATTTAATATTTGTGCAATAGTCAGTTATTTTGATTACTGAATTTATATTTTCTGCTTATTTTTACTACGTTTAAACTACCTCTTAGTCTTATTAGTTTGTATTACAATCATAACTGATATCACAACGGATCATAACTGATATGGTAAGTAACTAGTTTAGTCTGAAGTCAGAGATTCGTGCAAAAAGCCAAATGTGACAGATTGTCTTTTAATAAATCAAATCCAGCTTGTAGATATCAAACTATGTGCAGATAGCTTTTTTCTCACTTTATACCATGTAATCTAAATGATTTTTTTTACATTTTATTAAAAAATTCAATATTCTATAAAGAATATAAATGTTTTAAGGAAAAACTATCCTCAATCAGATATTCTTTAGATCTTCAGGTCATCTAAAATGAATGCATCAGATTAAAATTGGATTTTTTTTCTTAGAACTTTAAATCCTCTCGGAATTTTTGCTTTGTTTGAAAAAAACTTTAATTTATGCTAATTTCTCACATATATAAGTGATTGTTAGCGGAATTGATTCAATGAATAATTCAAGAAATGTTTTATATTAATTATGATTCGCAGAAATATTCACAATTTATTATTTATAATCCTTAATTATTATTTTTTCTAACACTCATCGAAAAAAAATCCACTAATTACTTTTTCCTTCAAATTTTTTAAAGGTATAACAATCAAACATAAAACGAAACAGACTTCCGACAATGAAATAGTGCAAGAAAATCCATCTCATGCGCTAAAAATATTAATACAGATTTAAAAAATGTTTTAAATAATCTAATGATGAAGAAAGGGGAAAGGGTTTTTTAGCTGTCTCAATGGAGTTTTTAAGCTGTTTCTGCGTCATGGTTCTTTATAATGTTTCAGGAAGACAATACTTTTTTGATCAGATAGTCAACTTTAATATGTATTATTTTTACAAAATAAAAATTATAATGTATTGCCCAGATGACTGAGGGTCTTTTTTAATTGAAGTTTACTTTTGAAAGATCACAAATATTCTTTTGGAAAGGCCACGCGAAAGTTTAAGGTTGAAGCCTGAATCATCATATTTTTCTTGATTCTATTGATGTAAATGTCTTGAAATTAATTGAAATGATCATTAATTAGAAATTACTTTCATCAGTATTCGTTGGTTTTTGTTGACATCCTAGAATTTTTTATTAACTATAGCTCACGCCGTCCACCTTATGAATCCAAAACTAAATACAATCCTTCAAAAAAGAAAGAAGAACTGCCCACATCAATTCTAACCAATTGAATTGATACATCGCGTGCATTCCGTTTCATGAGAAACGACCTTCCACAAACCGAAGAAGCTTACCATTTCGCTTTGATACATGATATTCACCTGTCAATAATATTAAGTAACGCATCCCTTCACAATACATTCTCTATCGATTCTGTTTAACAAATAAGGGCTCTCGCCAGCGCACACGATTGTTCCGAATCACTAATTATCCTCAGCTACATAAATAAAACTCTGATAATTGGTCATCCAGAGATGGGGCTATCCGAAATCAATCACCTGTTCGGTGACTCATCGCCCGGGCATTAATTACCAACAATGAATAAACTTTATTACCGGATTCTGATCGAACCGGGTTCCGATGGAAAGGTAATTAGTGTTCAATTACTTCGGGGCCGGACTTGTGTGTGTGCAAGCAGATGTCATAAATTGTGAAACCTTTCATCAATTAGCTTTCCCCCTACTTTTGATTATATTATTGTGTTCCGGCAAGATATGTGTGAATCAATTATTCATGTCTGAATTACGAAAACGAAATGAGGTAAAAACAGAGTTACACTTAATAGAGGTTGAAAAAAATAATGGATCTATTTAATGATGGCAATACATTTTAGAAACCAGCGATACATCCATTATTTATCTATTTGACGCATACTTTGAAATTGAGAAAAATGATTCTGCTCCCATTTGGGAGGCGTGGCTCCTGTCGGTGTGTCATTTGTTTAAAGTCATATTACCATAAGAGTTTTTGATTCATTCCGTTTACTGAACTAAGAGTGCTCTTCGTCAGGAATGACCTTGTCATCTTCAAATGGTAGTCAAGTGATAAATTTGTAATAAAATGTACTGCAGTTATAATTTTATGCATCAAATCAACGCTATTGGTTGATTGATCACTGCTGATATAATGGATGTCCGACAGACTCGCACACACTACAAACTTAAATAGAAGTAGGTTAATATCGTTTTCTAAAAACACAGTCAGATGAGATAACCGTATGGAGCAAACAATAAAGTAATGATATAAATTTATGTTACATGACTATTTCGGGTCAAATATAAAATTCCATATCAATGAAACATGTATGTATATCATTATTGCGTATTTCTGTATCATAGTCATTTGAGTTTAGCTTATTTTCTATGCAACCTGTCTAATTAAAATGAAGTCATTGTCTTCAGGTTTTTGGCTATTCATAATATGTACAATAAAGACGGTACAAAACAAAAACCCCGGGAAATCATTTTTTTTTCTAGTTCTGAGATGAATAAGGTTATTCGTCTTCAGAATTATTGAAAGGTCTTTTCCAAAGCAAATTTTTGCAATAAAATATGAAAGACAATAGATTTGTTTTTTTTGTTCGGTTGATTATTTTTCTGGCTCAAAAACCATGATGTTGACCATGTTCAGCCAAACCATAAGTCAACTGATCCCATTTTGAAACATTCATCGAAGGGACTATGAGGAGAAACTCTAAAATATAATCATGATTTAAATAAATGGATAAAACTTTAGAAAGACCAAAGAAGAAGTTTGCATTGATTTCATCAGTAATGCAGAGTTTTTTTTTTTAATTTGAAAGGAAATATTAGAGAATATACCTGCAATTTCTTAAACATCCGTGGTAGCAAAATTTGACGAAGAAACGGCGGTACATCTTCTGACATTTTAACACCTTATAAATAATTTCATAACACTAAAATGTCTTGGTAAAACACTAAACAAGCATGAAAAGGGACAGTGCAAATACGAAAATTTAAACTCTGATATGAAATCTAAACGGTAATAATAAGAAATGTATTTTCTTTGGAACGTGATGAAATATTACAAAGACACCTTTCTACAGCAGCTACTAACGATACAAAATTGGCCATTCAGAGAGGTCAGAGTTTTTCAAATTTTGAAGGTAAAAATGCCTTTTTTAAACAAGCCCTAATTTATAATAACTATAACACTGAACGTTTAATTTTATTTAAATTAAAAACTATTTTCCTCGAAGATTTTTAATCCTGCTACTCTTTCTTTTCTTTTTTGTTTCTTTTTCTTTGGATCTTTCAATTTTGGTAAGTAATTTTTTGCATACTCTGATTTAAATTGCTTTGTTTCATCTTTGAAAATTCAAAATTTTGTGTTACGCTTTGCTTCAGCTTGTAAGGAATTTAAGCTGAATGACTGTAAAAATATCTTAATATTTGTAATAATAAATTGTATTTTAAATAATAGGAAATAATTATAATGGTATTTTGATAATAGAAAATAAACTGAATAAATTTATTTTTTAGTACAATAAAAAGAATGTATTTTTAAAAACATTTGTTATTAAATGTAATTTTTTATCTTAAAATTGATTTAGTTGTCTTTTGAGTTTTTTTTTAATCATTCTGCTGCTGTAGATGTGTCAAAATTTCAACCGAAGTTGTTTAAATTAATGATTCATGAATAGATTTACTACTGTTCTGTAATTATAAGATTTCACTAACTTTCTTATCTAGATCCCGCAATCATATGGGTGTGTCATTTTTTTTAAAAATCCAGTCTAGATACAGAAAAACGTTTGGATATATTTCGATTAAACAATGCTTATATCTGAAATGGTTCCTTGTTATTTATTTATCAATAGTATTCATGACTGTTTGAATCTCCCAGTCCTGTAAAAGGCAGAATGCATTTCGATTCTCAGTGGGAAAGACAGAGTTAAATTCAATGTGATTTTTAATGATTTTTTATTGCATCATCTCTTACCTTTCTTTTCCTTTCTCCCTTTTTCTTATTAAAGACAAAGAGAAGAAGAGATGACTGAAGTTGTGTAGGAACCACCCTTGCTGAATCGAGAGATTCGCACGGATACTCGTAGAAATGCTTTTTATATCATACAACGTGCTGAAAATTCTGTACCAAGAAAAATGAGGCAATTGAGAGGTGCGCTGCTATGCAGGAGTGAAAACTTAAAGAATTTTTATAGTATATATTTATAAAATTATAATAATTATTATTATTACTATTTTGCAATTTCTTTAAACAGTTCTTTCACTTTTTGTAAGAGTTAATACATACAGCCTGCAGTTGGTTTTAAAATAATAAGCTGCGAAATAATATAATTTCACACTACATTTTTAAATACAATGTTTCATTCGCTAACATACTGTTAGTGATCACCCCGAAATTTTCTCGCCCTCCTCACTACTCTTTCATCCTTACCCCTCTTCCGGCATTCAATGGTGGACCTTGGGTAAGGCAGCGAATCCTGGCATGTCATTGGCGAATAACAGTTACGAATGACATATCTTTGGCATAAATCTAGCATTTTTACTGAATCTATCGTTCGAATATTCATTTTAGATGGGTTTTTTTCAGATCGATCGATTAAAGTCAATATTTGACTACAGTTATAGTCTTAATATAACATATGGAATTTCATCCCTTTAAATCATTTCGCTTATGAATGACTGCGTTTGCATGCAAACGAATATATAAACCGACAATCTATCAACAGAGTGATAGATGTGGTTCAAAATTTGATAAGAATCTACATTTTAGAGGCTAAATGTATGTACTAAATTTTTATTGACGCAGTCTTTTGCGTTTTGTAGTCACCGATTTCACTTGGACTCGATACAGACAGATTACCTGTGAATGGATTCCGTTCAAAAATAATAAAAATCGATACATTTAGCCTTAATTCATGTGCCAAATTTCCTTCGTCTAATTCAAAGAGTTTTATTACTATCGCGTACACAGACAGGCAGATAGACGGACTTCCTGCAACAAGTGAGATTTTCAGATTCAGGGAGATCTGATACTAGGAGACTTTTCAAAATCTTATGGTTGAACATTTTGTCGTTTGTAGCACTTCCTCTATACTTCTTGTACGATAAGGTAAAACATCGAAATAACCTCATAAGCGCTGAAAAGACAAATGCATTACATGCATTGAAAGAAAGAAATGTAATCGAATTGTACATGAGAATTGTTCCAAATCTTTATGTACAAACATCAATAACATCAGACTGAAATATTTTCTTGAAGTGAAAAAAGATATAAGCACAGACATTTTATGACTTTCAAAATCACTTTTATGGCAAATACACGGTCCATTATTTGGATTTTTCAAAGAAGCTGACATTATAAAAAACGGCAAATAATGGAGCCATATTCTCTACAGTTTTGGAAATGAATAGCAGGCATAGAATTTATTCGATATTGCCAACTGATTCGGAAAGTTTATAACTTATTTTTATCACTTTTATAGCCCATTTAGTTAGACAAAAGTGTAGTTAAGCCAATAGGTAAGAGAGGTCGAATCAGATTCTGCAATAAGGATATAAAAAAAAATCTTCATTTTTTTTTTTTTTTTTTTTTTTTTTTAATTTTGTAACTAAGAAACAAATCGAACTTTTTTCTAAGAAACGAATTGAAGAGCTTGATTTTTTGAAAGAGAAATGGACCAACGAAAAATATTACTTTAAAATTCTTTTATAAAAATAGGAACTTTATAGTTTCCGATATAATAAATTTTATTATGAAATATAACGTAAAAAATTATTTATTTTTTGCTGGGCAAGAACATTTGAAAATGTATTACATAAAATGAATTTTTTCTAAAATTTATTCTCTCTATAGAATTTTATTCCCACATTTATTAGTTAAAGTACCTTAAATTTATTTATTATGTTTGCAATTATTTAGCTAATTGATATATGAAATTATGTTACAAACTATATTATTCTAGCTCTTGGAAACCTATTGACTATAAGAATAGTTTATTCCATTCTATTGATTGATAGAAAACCCTTTTGGAATTTCTTTTGCCATCTCAAAATTCATATAAAAATGATTCCAATCAGGATGGGCATAGTAAAATAGTGACTGAAAGACCCACCACCGATTCTATTATTATCGGAGATAAGCCTCTTCGGGACTAGGTGTTCAGCCAATCCATTAACAATAACGAAGTATCTAACCGAATTTTACTTTTGATTATGTTGAATGTTAATAAATAAACTTCATTATTTTTCATTGTTCTTTAAATATTCAATAGCACCAAACAATGAATCCCAAAACAAAATGGAAAACACCAAAAGAGTAACAGTAATTTGCTATTTACATGTAGCCTTAAGAGCAAAGGTTTCAAAATACTCCAGTAATAATCTGTAAGAACTAACTTACACCAGAAAAATTTTGTTTTTACCCAAGATCTACATGAAATTTTTTCGACACCTTGATCATTTCTCATATTAACCTCCTTTTTTTTCTTTTTATTTGCCAAAGTTTATTCTCATGATCTTCTTATATATCATTATATATTTAATGAATCATCAACTCTTCTAGTATTAATTTTCATATTCTCGTAATTTTTTTTATATAAATATGCATCTATACATTCTAGGGAAAGCTTTATCTTCGAATGATGATGCATGCGGCTCCAGGTACTGCAATCAGACACAAATCAATGAAAGGCAAGGAAAAATACTTTACGTCACTTTGATGGAAACGTATCATCAAGGATAGCAAATGCTTTGTTCATACATAGGGTTAGCATAAATTAATGATAAGCTAACTATTAAACTATTATATTTCCAAAGCTATTACACATAGTATGTTATCAGATGTACATGAAAATAATGAAAAACATTCCAATTTCTTTTTTAATTACAAATGTTCTGTGAATTTTTCGTAACATGAGAAATATCTATTGTCAAGTTTGTTCCAAGCGTTTTCAAGTTCTACATTCACAAAGTCTTTAAAGTAGAGTTGAAAAATTATTTAAATTCATTGAGGATTTTCTGAAATGTGGGTTTATTCAAGTATTTGGTATAAAATGAACATAAATCACATTTTGTAAGATGTCAAATGGGTCTTGATGGTCATGTGAAGAATGTTAAAATAGTATTTATTACACGCACATCCATTCCAGAGTTGTGCACTCCATCCAATCCAGCATCGTCATTTAAGTCCCAATGGATCTGACCCCTCCTTGTTCACAGTAAAATTTGAATTATCCTCGTATAATTATAGAAATAAACTTGTTTCCAACATGTTAAAATAATTACCACTTGTTGAGCATATTGAATAAAAAATTTGACTAGTTTTTTCTTTATTTTCATATATCGCCCTTTATATAATGTGTAATAATATGAAAATCTAAGTTTTTTTTTAAAATCATATCCTTCTTTTAAGCTAACCTTGTAGAACAATTAATAGATTAAACTCAATAAGCAGACGTTGATTGAGCGTGAAACCCCCATCTCCATAATTCCGGAACTAATAGATTATTATGACATGTTAAACTGTTTGGCCAGGTCTTCTGAGCCTGTTTCTTACTCTATTGATTTTGGTCAATGTGCTTTAATGATTTGAACTTAAAAAAGAATTTAAAAAAACTTAAGAAAAATGTAATCATATAAATATTGATGTAATATTTATATGATTCATAATGCGCACTTTGAAATAAATGAGTCATATTCATATGACTCATAATGCGCACTTTGAAATAAATCATATTTTGAAGACGAGATCGTATCTTGAATGTTGAAGCACCAGTCCGGTAGCGAGCTGATACATGAAAAATCCATGTGTAAAAATATCGTCTAGGGAGGAAGGGAAACTCGAATAAAAATACAAAGGTCATTGCTGACATCGGCCTTATAAAATTCTTTCATTGTGTAATTGTTCTTTCATTGTAATATCATTGTGTTTCCTTTTAATCAATGCAAATTTTGAACTTATGAGTTAACACTTTAGTTGCTCAAAAATTTCTAAAAATTTCGTAGCTTACGTATAGAACTGATTTATCCTCGATATACACTCTGTCTGTTGTAGGCAAAGTTTATTAGCTAATTTCTATACCTTTAGTGATAAGTATATGAAAAGAATAATCTAAAAGGCTTATACTATAAATATACTACTATTAAAATTACAAATTTTAAACATGTTATCCAACATTATTAGCCATATTCAGTAAAATATTTTGTATACATCTGTATTCAAAATGTTTCACATTTCTGTGATCACAATTAACAACGGGTTTCATATATCATCATTTTAGACTATGGGTACAGACTATTTCAGTTGCTATATTAATAAATATCATTCATTCAAAAGACTCGGATTCCTTAAGTAGACGGTTGATATGTCAGAAAACGACATCTATGATCTCAGAAAGTGATTTTTTTTTAGTTTAAAATGTTATTGTGTCCAAAACTGTTTATTTAATATGATAAAAATCCTTAGAGGAATACCTCCAATTGCCAACTGTCCAGCCAATGCGAATAATGTAGCACTGAAATCCTTTCAAGCAGAATTATGTAATGCATGAAAAGAGGGATAGAATTTTGCTGACCACGTATAGTTTCACGCTTCTTTTCAAGTAAGTTGTGTTCGTATTGAGATTTGAAAGGATGGCCTTATGTGCCAACGTTCAAATGAAAATAAATGGTATATGATATTTTGATATGATATGAAGGAAATAAAATATTTCTAACATGGGAAAGCCAATATGCATTTTTTTAGTTTTTGTTTTTTCAGAACTTTAAACTGCAGGACCCAATAAATGCTCGATCACATTAAGAGTGTTTCCATTTTGTAGATTTTTATCAAATCATAAATATTTAATACTTATTTTTAAGTAAGCGAAATTAGATACTTTTTGAATCTCGGTCGAATGAAAGCATTGACCGAAAGGCAGTTGTACAGCAATCAATTGTACATTTAGTGGCGTATGAAGAGTGAATGTTCTGTTTCTTGATGTAAGAGGGGTGCTTACAAGCCACATAACGGTGGATCTTCCATGGAATCGGCTCTTCTGTAGCACGCGATCTTCCCATCCTAAAGCCGAATCTGTGCCATCAAATAACCATGACCCCATTGCTATTGGATGGAAATAAATTGGATTTATGCGTTTCATATGTATTTTAATGATTTTATAAAGAACATTGCAAATATTTCATTATTTCAATTTTTCTCTGATAAACAAGAGTAAGAACTGCAATTTCCAGAAGCAATTTAAATCGGATAAAAGCCATCCTTATCCCCCCTCTGCACTTTTCCTCAGTTTTCTCTGATACATAAACATTTTCTTTATCTCTGAAAATAGATTTATCCCGTAAAAAAACTATTGTAATTCTGTTCGAACAATGTAGCTTCGCCCCTAGGGGAATTCTCGCTATTCCCCTAGAAAGGAAAAAAAAGGAGGGGGGTTAGGGATGGACTTCTTCGCTTTTTCAAAAAAAAAAAAATACATTCTGGAAAACGACTCGAGCAAATGGTGCATTTAATGCAAACACTTTATCCGTTTTTCGTCCGCCGCCATTTTATTGCATTCCCGGGAAAAGTTTTTATTGACTTTGCAGCCGACGAGCTCGGAATGCCGCGAGTTGTCGACGGAATTAGGACGAATGGAACGAGGAATTGAAACGATTCCGAAATCTGCTATAAAAACGACTGATAACTCGCCCCTTGCCCCGATCCGTGAAAGACACTTTGAGGAGATTAAACGTCTATAGAGGAGATTTTCGACTGAAACGATGGAAAGCTGAATTAAATTCCGGCCGTTTCCTTATTTTTTGTAAATTAGAAAACACGAGAAAAAATAGAAATTCGAAAAAAAAAAAATCGTAAAACTTTTGTATTCATAATAATCAGACCGTATAAATATAATGCTATTTTTAGAATAAAGACTTTGGTGTTGATGTTGCAACATTTTAATATCTTTTGTCAGAACAACAACAACAAAAAAAAAATATGTTCACAATAATTGGTATGCATAAATATAATGGTATTGTCGGAAAAGTTGAAAAATGTCGACATCGTTGGTGTAAAAGAATATAATCTAATTTGTCATAAAGTAATTTGTGTACCAAGAACTGGTACGTATAAATATAATGATATTGTCGAAAAATGTCGACAAAATTGATGCACAAGAATATGACCTAATTTGCCATAAAATAATTTGAATTCCCAATAACTAGTATGTATAAATATAATGGTATTGTCAAAAAGATTGTGGACAACGTTGGTGCGCAAGAATGTGATCTCATTTGATATTAAATAATTGGTGTTCACAATAAATGGTATGTATAAATATGATGGTATTGTCGAAAGATATCGACAGCGTTGATAGAAATAATCTCACTGTTAGATCTCATTGCGTTGGGGAAAATAATCTCATTTACCAAATATTTTATGAAATCATTTGCAAAGGCCATAAAAAGAATATGCAAACAATGCTTTTAAAAATAAAATCGAAGACTTCTTTTTATTTTCCCGTAAATATTTATATGTTCCGCAACTACAATGTGTTTCGATCGCGTTATTCACGTAATAAATAAGTTGTAATTGAAGAGGTAATATTTTATTCTGAATTCTTTTGTAACTATTTTCATTCATGAAAATGACGAAGCGGAAACTCAATATTTTTCCAAATAAAGTCATTGTAGTAAATGTTTTATGTTTTGTCACAAATAAATCATAAAATTATTTGTATAAACAAAACCTTTATAAAAGAGTAAGTATATTTTCAGGATAAAGTCGATAACGTTTATACTTAAAGAAATTTGTAATAAAATATTTATAAAACAAATGAACTAAACAATTTACACACTCTTGAAAACATGTTATTTTCGACTTAAAATGGATGGCGATGACACAGTGACATTTTACTCCATGCTTACCGGAAAAAAAAGCCATAAAAATAATTTAAATACATAATAGCACATGTGAAAATATAATGCAACTTCTTAAATGAATAATATCACGGCCTTTTTGCTGTTTTATATTTTGTTAACACGATATCTATAATATTTAAAATATAATGGTGTTTCTGATAAAACAACATTATTCTTCAAGAAAAATATATCTACCTATATCCAATCAAATCTCCAAAGTGAACTACAATAGAACATTGGATTTTGTTATAAAAAATACGCTCGTTGCGTTGAGAGTAGTAGAAAGCACTGCAATTATTTTGCTACTTTCATAAAGTAAAGTAAAAATGAATAAAAGATTCGAAAGTGCAGATTTGAAATGATATAACTGCAAGTCGTGCCTGTGCAGCACAAAATAATATATGTTAATGTAATGTTAGTATAATATTTGGGAAGATATTATGAAAAATGAAACGCCATACTTACAATATTGGTAGAGTTCATGAATTATAGAACTTTAGAAAAAAGGCATTGTATTACGTTACACAACTGCGGAAAATATTTGAATTTTCTACAATAATGTGCTCAAATAGCTGCACTATTTTGAAGAAATTTTAAAGTGCTATTGGATACATTCCAATATGTTTATAACATTTATAAGCATATTGGAATTTTGACATAAAATGTTGTAGGATACTGCATCATTTTCTAAAATGTGAATATTTTACATTTTTTTTTTTTTTGCTAAATTCTTTTAACAGACACTATTTATAATATAATTTCACCTTATGCAGTTTATTTTAATGTTGCAAAATTTTATTTATAGGTCTACACAATGCTGGAAAATGTAGAGAATATAAGAACTCACAATAACTTGCAATACTTTTTCTCATTAGGATGCTTACTGAATATATATATACACTACGGTGGCAGCATATTCATTTTACAATTTTTAAAACCCATTGACTGCTTTAAAGAAATATATTAACTATTTTTCCTTACTTTAATAATATTTCTGCTGTAAAATGGAAACTGAATTATTCAGAGATGATTTGGCTTTTATTATAACGTCTTCAGATATTTTGCTATACATATTGAGAATATTCTGCGTTATAAATTGCATTATTTCTAAAACGGCTTTATGCTTATGCTTAAACAATCCTCTACAAAGTCCCTAACTAAAAAAAAAAAAAAAAAAAAAAAAAAAAAAAGGCTTTAGTAAAAAAATATGTCTGGTATTATGCTATAAATTCAGAAAACAATACAGAGCGCTAGAAAATACTCGTATATATCGTTCGCTCCAAGCTGGAATAAATTTCCATTTTGTAACGATATATGATATAACCTTTTCAGCAATGTATAAATTTTATCCTTACAAAAAGAATGAAAAGTGAAGACACGGGTATCCATTTTTACCAGGAAAAGAGCGTATTTGGAGAGAGAATAGTTCCGTTGTGAAGTAAAATAATATAGAGTGTTTATTTCTAAGAAATGCATTTTATGAAGATAAACAAGTTCTTTCAAAATATAGTGAAAGGATAATATTCAATATTTTTGTTGTATTATTTGAAATAATCTAATATCCTCTGTTATTTAAAATCAAGAATAATTATGGTTTACGTATAAGCCATTTCGACCTTTAAAAGATATTATGAATGTGACAATTTTATTTTCTCACATACGTAGTATAGAGAAAATATCGTAATCGTCAAAAATTTCGAGAAAAACTCGAGATTTCGACTTCTCTTGACGTTTCAGACATATTTGAGTTCGAAAAACACATTTTTAGAAAATGTCCGTTTGTCTCTTTGTGACAAAGATAACTCAATATCACTTTGCGCTATAAAGATGAAATTTGGTATACAAGCTTAAAATCAAATTTGTAGATTTCGATCAAATTTTCGGGAAAACTCATTCACTGGAAACCCGTCTGTCTGGCTTATCTAATATAAGTTGGCACAATTGCAGAAAAAAGAAGAGATCTAGATGGATAAAATTATGTACACACATTTTACATTTTTAGTATCGATACATAACGAATTTTGAGCCAAATCCAAGAGTTTGATCAACCAGTGATCTGTATTTTCAGAAATTTGTAAACGCTGTTAATCAAAAACGCTTTGACTTAAATATATCAAATATGGTATGGGATTTTGTGAATACAAGTGTAGTTTTGGGTCAAATTTTTGTGTCGATGGGTTGGAAAGAAAATATCTGAAACACAAATTCGATTTCTGTATACTTTTAATCGTCTTCCAGGGATTAATTACCAAAGTATGTGCCAAGAATCACACAATAGATTCAGTAAAAAAGGCTAAATTCTCGCCAAATGTTAATATTTCTTAATTTGTTTGCCTCAATGCCACTCAAGGCGTTGACTGGGATAACACCTTCGTTAGAGAGTATGAGATAAAGTTTTTGGAAGACTACCCCGACTAGTTTAGGAACTTAGACTGATTTTCTGAAATGTATTTAAACGTTTTCTTAATAATGTTTAATACAAATTTCAATTCTAGAAGAAATCTTTGACATTTTTTGTTTTCAGATGCGAAATCATAATTATGCTAATTTACTTTGTCAGGTTTTGACAAATTTGAAATAGAACATCAGTACTCTTTTATTTCATTTCTATTGAAGCATTTTTTTTTTCATTTCTATTAAAGCATTTTTATAATGTCAACCCTGGAAAGTATCAGTGTGAAAAAGAAATAAACGAAAACAAGTGAAAATTTTATAATAAAATCTTTATCAATGAATGTTTATAAATAATACAGATTCTTTGAAAATATACTTAAAGCATCTGAAAATTATTTTCTATAATCATAATTCAAAATTTTATGTTATACATTTTAATTATCGGTATTATATTCATTTCAATGTCAATAATGGTAAAAGTAGTTAATATTCTTATTATCAAAATATCAGTATTAACATATTTGAAGGTGTTTTCCATCAGGTTTCAAATTATTCATATATAAAATGTATTTTCTCTTTGGTCACTTATGGCGACTTTTCTTCTTTTATTGGTTATAAATTTATTCTTCATATACAAACGAATACAGAACGATATGTGCGCGATATAAGCAAATCTCTTATGATTTAGATTTACTGCTTTAACAAATCCAAATACAAAAATATATGCTGATAAAGTTGTCAAACATGAAAAGGTTAACAAATATTCGAAAATCTACTCATTTTACCACCATTTCTTCTTAAAAGAAATCGAATACTTCGCCTTTCGTTTATTTCTTTGTGTGACAGATGTCTCGTCGCCTTTTTCCATCTCTGATATACCTGCTCTCTCCAACCCTCCCGTTCCAAACAAAAAAAAACTTACTTTTTATTCACAATGTTCCATTCGGAATCCTACACATTCCTTTTCTATTCCCCATTCCCAGACGACGCAGACGACATTTGAGGGCGTTGAACATCTCACGCTCCCTTAATCTATCCTGGCATGTCTATGGGAGGGTGGACTTCCTTTCAGTTATCGTCTGCCTGACTAAGTCAGCGTGAGAAGGGATCTAACGAACTTTGCACTTGAGTAGATTTCGAGAGACCCACATGTCAAGCCACATCTAGTAATTGTTCGCTCTCCCCTCGCCTCGTTCACCCTCTGCATGTTTCGAACATCCTCGCTCGTAAGTGAATGAGTGCTTTAAATGAAAAAGTCTAATTTTTACAGACTTTTTCCATTACTTTTCTCCGAATGAAATAAAATATCAGGAAAAATCTTCAGGGGGGTGGGGGAGGTGTTTTTCATGTTTCAATGTACCTAATATAATTGGTAAAGAGGGGAAGGTAAAGTTGCTCTAAAACGATTCATCGACTGTTAAATTGTCCTTGCATTCTTGAGTATGTTTCCATTTATCTTCTAGGGTAGAGTGAATTTAAAACTTAGCCTCCATTATTCCATAGCATTCTTAGATCTTACTTTTATATAATAATAAGAGCGAATGCTAATTTCTTAAATGCATTCATGGAGAGAATTTCAATTTTATATACACGATATCCTTGAAAAATTATAATTGCAAAAAATACTCTTCTTCTGACTTCCTTAAAAAGCACACAATTATTATTTCGATTACTTTACATTAGCAGATAAATATTTCTAATTATATAGCACATAATGAAAGTCTTGGAAATTACCTTCATTTTCGTTTATGCATCGAAGTATAGTACTATATATTATTTTTGAGTAGAAGGACAGTGATTTTGTAATATAGTTACTCTAACTTTCTGCACATTATCTGGTGCATTTACCTTGCTTGCTCTGGTATAGTTATAAATTAATCAATGACGGAAGTTTCTGACCTTGTGAGAAAGAATAAAGAGCAAAGTAACTAAGTAAGATTATACTACACAATAGTTTCCGCATCAAAGATGACTACTCCATCTGTCCGAAGGCACACGGTAAAATCTGAATGAACGAGTGCCGAGACAGCATTGGCGGAAGCTAAGCTTGATTGCAAAAGTCCATTACCAGTCACGGCACAGTACCTTCCGTAGAAAGCACGTGCCATTATTAGGCGGGGATATCCACCCCACACCATTTTTGTATCCACGAGGCAACGAGAAAAAACTATCACACCAGAAGCTTCTCATCCTCATATCTGAGGGGCCTCCAGGGAAATAGATAGTTTCTATGTATCAAATAAGCAATTCTTTTATCTAGGTATTAAAATCGCGAAATTATAAAATGTGTATAATGATACAATACTTGTTTTTCAGCTATCAAATTTACATTTTATATTAATTATACATTGACAATTCTATATTTTAGTTCAAAATACGATTATATTGACAATTTTGAAGAATATTTCTTATTGTGTTCTTATTTTAAAAAATCGCATGTTGAACAAAATACATGCAGAAGCAAACGATCAGTTAATCATTATCAAACCAACGCAACAGCATAAAGTGCTCAGAGAGAGACATCGCTGGATAATAACATTCCTAATAGAGAATTCACTCGACTGCTCCTCTCTCGACTCGAATTCTCACATTCATTTAGGCTCCTTTACTTTAGTAGCTCCCATAGCAGAACATCGAATGTTCTAGAACAAACGCTTGAACACGAATCCTATTGGATATAGCTCAAAGATGTCATTTTGCCAAATGATCACCAAATTTACCGACGAGGTCGGGAATCATCCCTAATTCAGTCAAAATTAATTAAACAAATCTTTATAATTGTTTTCCTTTCTAGGAAATGTTTTGAACAAAACATTACAGGATCGTAACATAATTTATTTTTTATCAAGATATTAACATGACGTAGCAACGATTCATTCTACTTCGCAACAAAGTACGAAATCTGATTAATAATACTTTTCCTCTCCAGTGTTCCGACGGGTGAAGATTAAGCATCTGACCATAGACGTAAACAACTTGGGAACTTTGGAATGACCTTCAGCTCCCTCAATATATCAGACACAATTTTTTCTTAAATATACATTAGAGTTAAGACTACTTCGTATCCAATAACACTTCTACATTACTACTAAAGGTCAGTCAAACTGCTACAGTAAAAGTTTAAAACAAAACGAATAAGGGCTGATATAATGAAAGATTTAAAAGCGTAAATATTTAAAAGCGCATTCGTAAAAGTTATCGCAGTAGTTTTTTCAAAAGTCATCTTCTTAAAATGGTTGTATTGTTTTTCGAAAAATAAGTTATCTTCATCATAAATGATTTTATTTTAATATTGAAGTAGTTAAACAATAAAATGATTAGATATTTACTCTGGCGATAAATTAGAAAAGAATAAAGACAAATTAATTTTTAAACTTGATTCATTTTTCATTGCAAAAAGCTTTTTAGTTTCTCCATCGATAAATTTCAAAAAGGAAGGAATGATTAAATCCATTCTTCATTGGGAAAAAATAAATTCATACACGAGAATCGGAATGAAATTTAAATTTGAAACGCTTTTCTAAGAAATTAGGAGGAAATTCTTAATCTTGATCCATAATTCTTTTCTCCTGAGATAATAAATGGAAGTTAAATCATTACGACGTCCATAAATGATTTTATAACGATTCCTTTCCAAATAAAGTGAAAAATGAAATCATTTACGAATTTAAAGATGGAATATATTTAAGTAAAAAATTCGAAGTGAATTTAGTTATAACACCTTAACAAATTAAATATTTGGTGATTATTAAGAATTTAAATTCCTTGGCATTTGCGACAAATGTTCTAGCATTTAATGCTTGAAAAAAAAATATCCCTCCCTAATAGCGAAGGCAGGCTTTAAAGAATAATTAGGAAAAAAAAAGGCTTAGTGAATATTTTATCGGATCACTTAAGGAATATTTATAGATTTTTTTTATCAAACACTTGTCGTTTAATTAATTTTTTCGTATTCTGCAGTTTACTGAAAGGATAAAGTGCATTACTAAAAATTCATATCCGCATAAAACATATAAACATATTTTATAAACATAATAACTAATAATTAACTGGAAAATTGAATTAATGAATCAAAATGTCTTAAAATGCAAAACATTGAATTTATCTTTTATATTTTTTTTTTATTTATCTGCAATGGATTTTTAAATATTAAAGCACTTTTGCTGTCAACATATATTTACTTTGAACTGAATATTGATAAATATTTGATACTAGATTAAATATTTGATACTATGGGTTGAAAATGATTAATTAAAAACTTCAACTTTTGATCATTAACTAAAATATATTCGCTGAAAGTTCAAAAATTATTTTTCAATATTTGGACATATTTTTATTTTTTTTATGAAATTAGGTAACAAGAGTAATAAAAGACTATTTTTAATCAAAATTAAGAAGGGACAATGTTAAAAAAAATATATATGATTTTTATAAACATTTTTTCAAATGTAAATGAATGATGGCAGTTTTCTCAAAGTAAGAAAATAATTTGATGTGACCAAATGTTCAAAACTGGTTCATTCCAGTTTAAACGCATAAAGTGCATTCGTATAGTTCATTGTCAAAGAATTTGAGACACGTCGTCATTTGAAGGCAACGTCAACAATATTAAAAGACAGTTCATCCTCCCTATCAAAAATTTTAACCTAATTTCGACTCACGTGACTTTTTTGCTGGCTGATGAAATACTTGCTCTAGGAGGCAATGGTTCTAAAGTTCTGAAGAAGTGCAATTAGGAATGCAGTGGTAGGCTTAATAAAAGGGTGGGTGAGTTTTATTTTGAATTTGAGAACGATGTGAAATATTCAAAGTTGCAAAATAAAAAAATAATTAGTTCGCAGAAAAAAAAAATTCTATTTCTATGCATGTTTGCATAATAAAATAACTTTCGATTTTTTGATTTCTCATATATGAAGTATAGATAAAATATTGTAATCGTCAAAAAATTCGGAAATTGTGGAAAATGACTGTGATAACTCAAAAACAAATAATGTGAAATGACAAAGAAAACTCAGAAAACGCTTTGAACTAGACGAATGGAATTTAGTATTTGGTCTTTATACCAAATTTTTAGATTTCAAGGAGTTTCTATCAAATTGTGAGCAAAATCTATCCAATAAGTATGTCTTTCCAAATTTGCGAATATAAATTAAAACAATATCTATAAAACCTAGGGTAGATAGTGTGTTCTAAATGAATAAAACTCGAAACTCATATTTTGCATTTATAGTGCAGATACCCTTAAAATTTTAAGCCAAATACAACAAGGGATTCAACATCTGTCTATCTGAATTTTCGGAAGCATTTAATTGTTATAATTCAAAAACTCTATGACAAAAAATATCAGATAGAATGTTATATAACGCAATGATTACAGTTCACGATCAAATAGAATCAATTAATTATGCTTAGAATGTTCAATTAATGGATTTATGTTTGATATAAATGTATAAACTACATACTACAAATTTTTAAATAATGTACTTAATTGAACATTACAAACAATTTAGGATATAATCGAATTAAATTCTTCAATCAATTTAGAATTGCAAAATTTTGGTGTCAGCATTACAAGTTGAATTTTATATGTTTGCCACAATAGAATTATTGTGCTTTTCTGGAAATGAATATATATCGAGATATAGTTTCAGAAATGGCAGTTTCGATAATGAGAGTAGAATTGTCAGTAAATTTTTGTTTACCTCGGTACAAGAGAGAAAAAATTCTGTAATTCAATAAATAGCAAAACACAAAGCAGCTTTCCAGAAAAATACGTGATAAAATACAAGGCGCATAATACCAATAAAAGTACTTACATTTTTGAATTTAATTCATTTTTAATCACAACGAGTTTTCAATTTAAGATTTAGCAGAAAAGGAAAACGAGGATTAAATTGGTTCGTTAGTCGAATGAAATGAGTGTATTAGCACTGAAACGGTTTTTAAATTGAAAAAAAAGCCTTTCAGGCGAAATAGAAAAGCCTTTTTAATTCAGATTCATAATTTATTTCTTACACGATATTAAATTAAACTTTAATCGTTCGAATATTCATAAATGATTTTATAATGATGTTCTTTTCGAATAAATTTCGGATTAAAAAAAAGGATCCTATTTGAGAAACCCTGGTTGAGTTTAGTGAAAACACCTTATTAAATTAAACATTTGGAGAATATTAAAAATTCAAATTATTAATATATATTAAATTATTTAATGCTTAAGTAAAAAATATTTTGACACAGATCTAATAATGACTTCATAGAACAAAAAGAAATTAAGTGGATATTTTACGCATTCAATTAGACAATATTTTTCCATCAAAAATATATCCATTCATTAATTAGAGAAAAGATAGATCACATCATTAAAAGTAATTTGAATTTCCATTAAATAGGTTTTATTTTGATTTAAATCAGTCGATACATATGGAAAATGAAACAATATGTCACTTTTAACATATCGCAATATTTTGCGAATGTTTTCCTCATTTTCTAATCCAACCATTATTTTTATTAAATTTTGTCTTGCTTTGCTTTAAAATTTTCATCGTCTTTTTAATTACACAAAGACATTCATCAATAAACCATTCTATAATAGTATCACACAGGTGACGGTCTTTCATGAAGATTGAGACCGTTTTGTCTCCGAGGAATTATTTGAGAATAATGATTGAAAATTTTATTGCAGTTTGAAGCACAATTCATAGCATTTAGATACCGAGCGCATGCCTCCTACCTATCTGAGGTGTCGGAGAAGTAATTAGAGACCCATTTAGTCAGCATGTTATGCAAAGATTGAAGAGAAATCCTAGCAAAAAAAAAGTTAAAAGAAACTGGGGGCATCTAGCTTTAATAGCTCTTTTGTTATTTTTTACTGATAATAAATTGCCCCAAATCAATCACATGTGTGCACAAGATCTAAATCTGTCAGGGTCAGGCGTTCTGTCTTTGAACAATTATCTCATTCGTTTTCGGAAGTTTTATATTATTTGTATATCATATGTGTCATAGGTCTAAGGTTAAATGAAACGAAGTCTATTGCAGAATTTCTCAAATTTTCCTCAAAATGGGGCTTAAATCTCTGAAATAAGAAACATTAATTTCTTGAAGGTATAAAGGAAATCTCTTTGAATAACTTCATGAAATAAGGTAAAATTTTTGAATGCATGTCTACAATTTTATGGAAGTGAATAAATTCGTAAAATCGGCAATCAGGCTGAGATGAATAAATCTTTTCAACTAGCGATGGTAGAGTTTGATACATTGTAGGGAATACACAGACATGTTACAGCGCTTTTACTGAAAACGTAACACTAGTCAATTATTGTACATTCTTCCTTCAATACATGTTATTGCTGTATATCTTCTACAATGCTATTATTTTGTTTTACTCTTTCAGACATTGGGACTGTGCCTGAAAAACACAACGGTTTTAACGATGAAATAAGGCATTATGTGTATGTTGTATAAAGTGGTTTCTGCAGTTATTTTATATATAATTGTTGTATTTTATAAATGTTTTAACATCATTTGTACCAATTTTAGAAGTCAAAAGTCTTGATTTTCCTACCCATTCACAAATAAAATTATAAACTGATCTTTCCTTTTAAATCAAATTAATCTTTTATTAACATATAGGATACATCTCAGACTGAAGATGACTCACGTCTTTTAACAAAAACCTATTTTATTTTGAAAAATTTCTAAATTATCCTCTAACACGCCAAAAGAAAGAAATTCTATAAATGCTATATTCTAAATGGATCACAATTTATATACACATTGTAGAATTCTTGAAAGTAAGTGCAATATATTGTTAAACGTAGTAAATATTTATTAGATTATATAAAATGAAACAAAAATGGACTCTAATTTTCTTAACTTGCTGTTTGCTTTTTCAAGAAAGCAATCCGATAAACTTAGGAATGTAAGTAAAATTATTGATTTTAATATTATCATTTTTTAGTCTCTAATTTTTAAATCATTACTCTAAATATTATGAAATTTCAAAATTAACTTCACTTAAATTCAGTATAGATTCAAGTCATTCATATAGAATCAAATTAAATTAATTTAATTGTTTGGTTAATAATGGAGCATTGAAACTATACAAATAATGTACTGTTAATATGAATAAACAACTATTTAAATAATTTCAAAATTTATAAGGAGTGAAAATTGCATAAGAATAAAGCGCATTTACAAACGTGAAACAAATCAAATGAAGTTAAATTAAATAAAACTGGAATAAAAATTGCGATAAATAAAAAAAATCAAAAACTTTGCCATTGAAAATTTGATGGCTTTTGTGAAGAAGTTTACATATATGAAGCCTTAATACTAATAAACATTAAATTTCTAATGAATATTTTTTAAGCAGATCACCTAGAGGTCAACAAAATGTTAAGTTAAGATTGATATAACTGTAAAATTATACAAAGGAAATGGCGTTATATTAGCACGAACAAAAGGAATAGTTTTGTACAAGAAGCATAATTAAAAAACAGTTATTATATTCAAAAAATAAAAGTTGCATTACATCCTTATATTTTTCATATATTATCAAATAATTATTCTAAATGTTATTATAGATCTTTCACTACTTTTTATAATGCATTATTAATTTAGATAGCAAGTAATAATTGCAAATATTTTAAATCTTTGGTATCAAGAGAAAAAAAAATCAAATTATTTTTCTCAATAATATATAATTAAATAAATAAAATAAACATAATTCTACAAATGTACAAATCTTTTAACTCCAGTGAAATTCATTTTAAGTAGTAATCAAAACAGAGAAAGCAATGTCGTTGTTCTATGTGATTATTTAATAATTAAGTCAGAAGAAATGAAGTATTCTTTAGATAAGATTACGGAAAACAAAGAAATTAAAGACTCTCGTTTTCATCTGGATTATGTAAATATTTTTATTTACTTCGTTCAGAGTTCGCTCTTATACCAGAAGCCTTTTCATAATCCTTTACTTAATTTCAGAATCTTTCACATCCAGCGCAGCTGACATCATTCAGATATTTTCTTAAAGCGGTCTCACGATGTTTGGGGTAAAATGTTTCCCGAAATCTTATACAAAAAATGCTTTTTATGGTTGACATAATTATGCAAATGAACTCTTAACTCTCTGAAGTTGCGCTAATTCCCTCAAAGACGCAAGGTTGCGGAAGGCGATGCATTTAATAAACTTATTTCTGAATATTTTTAAAGTTCCTCTGATGTAGGATTTAGAGTTGCAACATTTTTAATATGGGATTTTTATTTTTTTTGTTGAGGAATGAAATGATCCAAAACATTAGAAATAGGAAGGAATATGGATATTCGTTATGCATATAAGTATTGTAAGTAGAAAAGTAGTAATGCTAAAGTTTTTTAATTTGCATGGTATTAAACGTTTGTTATTTTGTGAATGATTTTACATCATAATTAGATAAATTCCTACATTTATTTGGAAGAATACAAGCGATTTGTATTGTACACATACAATACAAGCAAAAACAGAAAGAACATTTTCTAGTGTAGAAGTATCATAATCAAAGGCTACTATGTCCCAGCTATAAACAGATCTAATATGCGGCTTAAAAATTCTTCAAATTTTATAGAAAAGCAAGTTTATTAAAAAAATACATTCGAATATATATTTTTCAATTCCGGATATATTTTCCCTAATGGCTAATTTCTCCAAATATATTTATTTCAAACCCGATCCTAAAAGAATTATGGTCATCATTGTTTATACCAGGAACTCTTTTCTTTTCACGAGTAAAAATAATTATTCGCATTGGTAAACAATTTCAAACAAGGAAATAGTTTATTAAGCCGATTTTGGCGTTTGTTCTAACTTGAGCGCTATATATATATATATATATATATATATATATATATATATATATATATATGTGTGTGTGTGTGTGTGTGTGTGTGTGTGTGTGTGTGTGTGTGTGTGTGTGTGTAATGATATTTTAAACCCTAATTTAAATCCAAATTAATTCCCAAAGTTTTTTCTTAATTTTACCCATAGTAACTTCATTCTAAAATATTCTCTTATTTCCTGATCCAATTCCACTTCCTCCACTTAATTAATTTAAGAGAAGCTTTGTAAACATGCTTACATTTGCCCTTTAACACGCTTCTCGTGACGGGGTAGAAAAATGTCCAATAAGCACATTCTTTTTAAAAGATTAATGTGATTCCTTTACTTGTGATTGACATACGTCAGAAATCTCTATCAGAATCTTAATAATATATTAGCACTATGAAAAAATATTTTCCCTATCAGTATCTTAGGTTTTATATGAAGAGGGATAATTTATATAGTTCTTCTTCCCCACTTCTATTTTTGTGCCGCGCTGCGGCGGACGTCCTTGTCCACGTCTTCTTGTAAACAAATCATTCCTGCCTTTTGAGAGAGAATAAATCGAACTTAAGAATTCAACACTCACACACACATATATATATACATATATACAGGTACCTTATAGAGACAGTACTCAAAATCTTATTCATGCAGCGATTTTGCTTTGAAGTTTTCATATTCAACTGATAAATGTTTCCAATGTAGAAAAAATGAATTACAAAGCAGCTGCTACAGTGATATCATTTTGATATTTTATGATTATTGTTAATTATTTTGTCAAAATTTTATGTTAAGATTTTATAAAAAGAATGTTTTACAAAAGAGAAAAAGCATGTACAAAATCAGAATGATATATATTTTTATTGAATTACATGTTTTTTTGTATTTTTTCCCAAAATCTGCAAAAAAAAAAGAAAAAAAGAAATATAGGTATTTTTTCAAAAGTCATTAACTTTCTTCGATTTCAAAACAATTTTTTATCAATATTCTATTTATTTAATGCTCAAGACACATATTTTTTATTTGAAGGCTAAATAATAAAATGAAAATATTTTTAAAACTCTTTTCAAGGATCTGACTATTCTGAAGTCACTATAACTTTGCTGTAATTATTAACAGCTTTATATAATACTAGTTATAAATATTTTAAAGAAATTAATACTTCATAAACTGAAGAATGAAGATGTTTATTGCTGAAGTGCAATTTACAGACTTTTAATGCTTTTTTTTTTCGAAAATAAAAATATTTCTGACAGAAGAAGAATTTTATAGTGCATTTAGAGAGGAAATCAGTTAATCCATTCAAATAAGTTCAAGAAATAAGAAGTTATGTATAAACTTACATGAACATAAATAAGACCTACGCGCATTATTAATAACTTCAAAGAAACTTCTTCAGAATGAGTTAATATTTTTCACATTTTTGTATTATGAATTATATTTTTATGGTATCAAATCAATTAAATTTTCATAAAAATTTAAAAAAAATATTTATTAAGATAAAAGTATATTATGAAATAAATTATATTAAAAAATATTCTTTTGATGCTTTATATATGCATGCCTTGATGAATTTTTTTCTAGAAGAAATTAAATAATTAGATTTTCATTTTTTTTGTTTAGAGAGGCAATTTAAAATATTTATAAAGATGGTCTTAGGTACAAAACTATAAAAAGATTAAGCAAAAAAGCCAATAAGGCAAACAATAAAATAAAAATTGTCATTACACACACACACACATAGTGAAAACCCGAAATCAGTCAAATGCGAATTAACTAGGGAAAACGTGTTTTAACTGACTGCGCTAGGGAGAACTCGAATTCACTAGGGAAAACGCTTTCTAACTGGCAGCGCCAGGGAAAAACCGAATTACAGCGCTAAAGAGAATGGGTTTTCTCTACTTATTTCCTATTTTGTCAGGTTAAAACGGTACGAATCTAGATTCCTTGTTCGTGAAATATCTGAAAGAAAGTGCAGTTGTCCAATTTTATTCTTGTTGGAACATGTTTGTGCTGGTTGATTCATTTACGATGAGTGAAGATAATGTTAATGTTTTTGGTGCTAAAAAGTAGAAAAATAGATTTCTTGGACAATTACAATTGTCACAGAAAAAACAGAATAATTTAAATGTGATGACACGTAATGAATACAACACTATTTTATCTGAGGTTGAAAAAGCAAAATATGTCGTTAGCAAGACTTCTGTTTAGTACAGCAGATTAAAAAAGTTTGACATTCTTGAAATTAGTGGAATAAAAAAATTGATTTCTTCAAATGAGTCCAACAAATATTATTTACCAGTTAAAGAAATTTTTGATATTATTGAAAGTGCACATGTGGCCATAGGATATAGTGGTAGAGGCAGACTTAAAATTGAAACTTCAAGGAAATATGCTAACATAACCACTCATATGATACATTTTTTTTATGAATGTGTGAAATATGTTCAACAGAAAAAAATATTTAAAAAAAAGGTTTGGTTTCTAAATATACCATTCATTCAGAAATGAATAGTCGCTGCCAAGTGGATTTGATTGACATGCAATCTCAGGCAGATACTGAATTTAAGTTTATTATTAAGGACCATTGAACGAAATTTGTGTTACTACGACCGCTTCAAAGCAAAAGAACGGAAGAGGTTGCGTTGCAAGTACTTCATATATCTTTTTGATATTTGGGGCTCCTTGTAAACTGCAATCTGATAATAGAAGAGAGTTTGTAAATTCAGTTATAGAGCAGTTACGTACGTATTGGCCATAATTGAAGATTGTTCATGGGAAGCCTCGTCATAGCCAGTCGCAGGGTTCGGTCGAGAGGCCAATCAAGACGTAGAAAATATTTTGGCTTCATGGATGAAGGATAATAAAACTATAAAGTGGTCCTAGGTCTTCGTTTTGTACAATCCATGAAATGCAGAGCTCTACATTCAGGAATTAAACAATCACCATACAAAGCTATGTTTGGGATTGAACCAAGAGTTGGAATGACAACCTCAACTTTGCCATCAGATATTATAAAAACTATCGAATACGAAGATGAGATTCAGAAAATTTTCGAGGATATGAATGCAGAAGAACCAGAAACTGAACAAGCACAATCAGGGGAGCATATGCTTGATAATAAGTCGACCAACATTTTCCTAATTAGAGAGAAAGCCAAAGAAAATTTAATAAAGCAAGCCAAATGAATGAAAAAGATATCCGATGCAACACATCCTGAGGTTGATATTGGAGGTAGTGTTATTGTTCCCATTCCGGATGTTGATAGAGCAAAAGCTGATTTGCGAAATCTTATCCGTGCAGTGCTTGAAAAAAAAAGTGGCCTGGGCAAAATTGGTACGAAAGATGGAGTTCTGAACAAACTGTATTCGAGGTAAGAAATGATATTTAAACTTAATTTAGTTCAATATTTATTCAATAAATATAATTTATTCAATTTATGTTAACTTTAAATTTTATAAGTATTTATACATTAGATTATATCTATTCAAGGTGCGGGTTTGATCCAAATGTTTAACATAATCCCTGATTTTTAGATCTGAATTCGATGTATCGCAGCAAAGTTTCTTGACAAAAGAACAAGTACCGAATCAGGAAATTTTTCTGAGAACATCAGCAAGAAAAGGAGCTATAGGAACTAGGCAAGGAATCATCCACTGTTCTTATAAAAAACACTGTTCTTCAAAGACATGTTTCTATATGAAAAATGGTTCTCTTTGCAATTCTAAGCGTTACAGTAGTTTACTTTGTCGAAATAAATAATCTGCAATAACGGTACTGCTTTAAACAATATCCAAATAGAGTTGTTTTTTTTTTTTTTTCCTTCAATGATAGGATTTTTCCTCAAATGCTATTTTACTAAGTATAAATTAATGTAATAATTTTGGATATATGCAAATAATTTTGTCTAACAAATCATTCAAAACATGAATAAAATGACTATCTCTAGCGCTGTGAATGAGAACTCATTTTTCCTTGTTAATTCGGATTTTCCCTGGCGCTGCCAGTTAGAACGCGTTTTCACTAGTCAATTCGCGTTCTCCCTAGTCCTGTCAATTAAAACGCGTTTTCTCTAGTTAATTCCCGTTTTGACTGATTTAGGGTTTTTACTGTAACATATATGTATATAAGCATTATTTTATGTGAAGCAGAATGCAGTTTGAAGACAGTGAAGAGAAGTTTCGATTTCGTAAAGTCGTTTTATTTCATCTTAGAGAAGCAACCATTATGTACAAGCAGGAGCGACGAGCAACACACAACGGAGAACGACACAGAAAAGAAATGAGGGGAAAGCTCTTGAATATTTTGTCCCTAGTCTTATACAACCTGAAATTTTGATAGGGAAAATATTTTTTTTTACAGTGCTAATATATTATTAAAATTCTGATAGGGATTTCTGACGCATGCCAATCACAAGTAAGGGAAATACAGCGATCTTTAAAAAATAATGTTCTTATTGGACATTTTTCTAGCCTTTCACGGGGAGCGGGAGAGTGTGCCGGCGTTTAGCCAATTCAGCAATTTTATAAAGCGTCTCTTGAATTAATTAAGTAGAGAAAGTGGAATTGGATCAAGAAATAAAATAATGAACTTACTATGGGCTAAATTAAGATAAAACTTTGAAAATCAAATAGAATTGAAGTCAGAGTTTAAAATATCCTTATATATATATTATTTTGACTACTTAAATGTTTTTTAAATTGCTATACAATTCCATTAATTCCATTCCATTTTTATTAATTCAACCAAAGGTTTGTAATAAAACAAGCAAATAAAATTTAGAATTCATGATTTTTTTATAAAAATTATTTATAAGGATTTCCTAAACTGAAATTTACTTTATTCTCAATTCAAAAAAAAAAAAAAAAAAAAAAAAAAAAACTGCATATGTTTGTCTCTGAAATTCCATCGAGCTTCAAAAGCTGTCTGTCTTCAATATTCTAAAGGTCAAAAATTTTGTATTATCTTCCTACAGTAAAAATCTATAAAGATTTAGTGCTGTAAGGTTTTTGTTCACAGAATCAAATTTCCAAAACCCATATAACAGAAAAGGAAATTCAAATGCCAAAATGATTACAGGAATTCAGATGTCTCTAAAAAACAAAGTTATCCCTTTTGATTTAGGGGTAGCTGGAGAATGTCAATTCCGTGTCTTTTACTTTGCATGTAAAAGCGCAAAACCTGTAAATAACATAACACCTTTTAGGCTGACTGGTGTTGCAGCTTTATCTTCTTTTATTACGTTACAGTAGGAAAAGTTTTTTAAGGTCTCTTACTTCTAAAGCAGTAAACAAATGGAGAAAAATATAATGGTCTGTAAGCGAATTGAAAAACTGGGGGGAAAAATTCTACGAGTAAAATTCTGCAATTAAAGCGATACTTTATTTAATAGTGATTAATTTTAATTATTTCCCCTATGTATTTTGATGAATCCAAGAGATGTCTTATTGAGCCAACCGAATAAAAGCCTTCACAGGATCAGACATTTTTGTAATAAAACATGTGATCGGAAACGCAACTTGGTAGATAAGGTACAAAAGATTTTGGCTAGTAAATGACAAATAAAAACAACAGATGTACAAAGTGAAATGTACAGCATAAATGTGTAACCATGTCTTTTTCTGGAATCTAATATAAATTTACCACATTTCACCAACACAGTTACATGGATAAAAGTATGAAAACGTTTGCTTCATATCAGAGATAGGACGCTTGAAAAAGGAAAGCAATACCAACAGCAAAACTTTTGAGTATTTAAAGTAAATCTTATGAGCTCTTAAATAATATCTATCATGAATAGCTTATTTCAAATATTTTTTTTATCATTTACTTGGCATATGAAGTATAGAGAAGGCATCACAATCGTCAAAAATTATATGACGAACTAGAGAATTTCACGAATTTAAATTATGAAATTTCAGATCTCCCAGAGTCCGAAAAGCATATTTTTGGCATTATGTATGAAGGTCTTTTCTGTCCATTTTTCAACAAAAATCCTTCTGAGGATGTCTATCTTTTCCGGCTGTTCGAGAGGAAGTGAACACGATAACTACAAAACGTAAAAAACTAGATATATAAAATTTGGTTTGAAGGTTTGGTATTTAAAAGTAAATCAGTATCTAATTCTGAACCAAATCCGAAAAAGGGTTGAAAATGTGTCAGTCTGTACTTCTGCATGCATATAAACATAATAACTCATAAAGTGTTTAAGTAAATTAATTTTAGTAAGTGATCATTTACTTGGCATACGACTACAAATCTGAATCAATATTTTTTTCAATGAAAAGGGAAAAAGTATTCAAATACCCGATTGTTTGTTATTTGTTTATTTACCACTTACCATCCATTCATCGTCAAATAGCATATTCTAGATTCTATAAAAACTCTAGATGGACGTCGAAGATGGATTTTTTTGTTACCATTGCTTGCTAATGCTATGCTATCAATGCATCAATATCGCTTTTCTTTACTCTGGTACGAAGCCCACGGCATTCAATATGTGGAACTCTGAAGATGCAATTCTGAGATCTCGCAGCACTCATGACCTTCCACAAATTTAATGGGGGGGGGGATGTGATACCTTTATTTTAAAATATATGAGAAGGGTTTTGGCGGACCATGCCCACTAGCTCTTTTACTTAATACACTAATAAAGAATATCTTGTAGAACTACTCCCTCTATATTTAAGACATCATGTTTTATTCATTTGATGACTGTTTTCTGTATACATGGGCATGCTATAAATAATACTCATATTGAACGGCTTCCAAAATTTTCATTCATTTCGATTATTGAATGCTTAATCTTTAACAAATGATAATTTCTTTTAAATCAATTGCTGAATTAATAAAATAGAATCGAATTTATATTCATGATTATCCTCTTTTTTCACTTATAATTCCAATCCAGCTAAATCTTTTCAAAATCACTTATTTTATTGGATATCTCTCATTCAATGAGTGACATCCTTTACTTCATTTCTTATAGCAGCCTTACGTTGCTTGGGTAAAATGTTTCCTGAAATTTTATCAAAAAAGTCTTTTATATCTGAAATAAGTATGAAAATGAGTTCTTTCATTTTTAAAATTTCGCTCATTCTTTTCAAGATGCAAATTTGTGTAAGGGGGAGAATTTAATAAATGTATCTGAAATTCTGTTTCATGTTCCATTAATGTAAGATTCTAGGAAATGCCATTTATCATGTTACATTTTGTGTTATTTAAAAATAAAAAGAGTCATAATGAAATAAATAATGAATGTGATTAAAATTCGTAGCATTTAGAAGATTTATAGAAAAAAAAATATTTTACGTAAAATTGTGCTGACTCATTTAATAATAGCTTACTTGTGCTTGCTGAATCATTTTAACGTAACAATATGGATTAAAATATCATACTTGAAATGCGATATATGATATACGTGTTCATTCAAAACATTAAATAATAATATGCAATCATTCAAAGCATCCAATACTAATATACAATCATTCAAAACATCCAATACTAATATACAATCATTCAAAACATCCAATACTAATATACAATCATTCAAAGCATCCAATACTAATATACAATCATTCAAAGCATCCAAAACTAATATACAATCATTCAAAACATCCAATACTAATATACAATCATTCAAAGCATCCAATACTAATATATAATCATTCAAAACATACCATAGTGCATACTTTGGATATAGAGTAACTACATTTGACATAGTTATTTCATGAGCAGTAGTATCTCACTAAAAATAGTATTTTAAAACATTTCATAGAATCTTTATACTAACACACTTTGCTAAAAGAAATGCTCTAACACACTTTGCACAGAGTTTTAAATAATTTTATTACCCAAGTATCACTTTTTGACCACATTAAATCCCTTTTTAGTAATTTTTTAGTATATTTTATAAAAACAGATTTTGCTATTTCAATTACTTCCCACACTTTTCTTTTGTTTAGTATTATATGCGAGGTATTACGATATTATATAATTTGTGTGTGTGCATCCAGATTTAATTAAGAGTTAAAATAATATAAAACCAAATATATCGATCCTGTAACTTTTTCTTGTTATGATGTTTTGGATTCGAGATCCAATCCTTTTGTTCGATGTTCATATGCTATATAAAATATAATTGCAATTCTTTTTCTACATATGACTTTTTAGATGAAAAATAATTTTGTAATAGATAATAAAAGATGCTTGCTTATAATTGCTGGAGACCAAATGCTGTCTGTTTTCCTCTGAATCGAAAATACGTTAAAAAATTCAACGCCAAGATAGGCAAAGTTCTGTATGTTTTAACAAAAATATATATAAAAAAAATCATTTCAATCACATAATTCAAGTTTTTCAACAATAAAATTATTCATCGTACCAGTTTACTGATTCATAAATATCACAAAACTATTTCTTTGTAGTAATACGGTGAGAAATGGCTATAATATTTTATATATAATGGCTATAATATTTCAATTTAAATGTATGAATATGTATACATGATTGACTTATATACACGGAAATCCCACATAAATAATCTCAACAATCTCCGTGATAGAAATTTACCCCAAAATAACTTTTAATAAATAATAATAAATACATAATAACTAAATAAGTTAGATAAAACTTTACAAGACAGAATTGTATGTTTTTAAAGTACATTAGCATTTCAGTTAATAATGAAAAACTTAAATCCAAATTTCCTTCATGATTAGTATGCAAGTTATATTGCACAAGGTGGAGAACATAATCAAAACTTTTCTAAAAAATTTAGAAACATTTCCTTGTAAATCTCCATAATCCAGTTGTGCACATCCGAATTAAATCGTACTGCAACATAAACGCAGCAGGACGCCATTTGTGACATTCCCAGGCATTGTTTTCAAATTTAATGGAGGCGGACTGTAAATATCTGCCAGGACACATTTATCAGTTTCTGGCGGAATAATTCTTCGATATCGTTTCGGGTGGGACGCGAAATTGAATTCGAACTTAATAATAAATGACGGGTCCGTGATTAATTGTTTCGGCCAACCAAACATCTCGATATGAAATTTCACTTTGTGTCGAGTAACTTGTTAAAATAATTGCCAAAGCTCAGGTGAAATGCCGGAGGAATTAAATAAGGTGAACGCAGTGAGCATTTATTGGACTCTAAAGTAAGTTTGTAAGTTGCAGTATCAATCATACTTAAAATTTAATACGACATCGAAATGGAAATTTTGCGCATTTCGGTGAGTTACGGAATTATTGTTATTAAATTTCGTCCACAACGTCGGTAACTATTTTACTCAAAATTGATTATAGGACTGTTATATCGATTTTAACATCAAACCTTTAGAATCCCACTGCAACTGAAAATGAAATTTTTGCAACGATTTATATAGTTATTCGTGTTTTTAAAGAATTGTTCACTAATATCTGACTTATAAGGAAAATAACATGTATCATAATATAAACCATGTAATGTAGCATTTATACCATCATATTGCTTCTTTTTCATTATTTCAGCATTAACCTGCAATATGTTGCATGCTTTTACGTAGCTTAAATCAGAGGGAGTGGTCTCAGCAATACTTTCTTGCTTACTCTAATAAGCTTTGCACGCCAAAGAACGCGTTGCATGGCATTGGCGTACAATAGTTATGAAATGTTTGGCGTGAATTTAGCACTTCTACTGAATCTATCTTGTCATCCTTGGTTTTAACGATCATTCCATGGCATGCCTTTAAATGTAGCTGAAAACTGAATGTATGCTTTAGACACGTTTTTCTCAAACAATTGAAATGAAGATTTGACACAAAACTGCACTTGTAGTCACAAACGTTTCTAAATTGATATATTTAAGCCCTCGTGCTTTCAGTTATCACATTTAAAGGTTTTTGAAGGTAAGGACCGATAGACAATCAACCCGTGGTTGGATTTGACTCAACATTTGACAGGTTCCCACACTGTAGGTATTAAATCTTTGTATCGAATTTTATTTATTTAGATCAATTCTTTTTGTAATCATCGTCTTAAATTATTCGAACAGCCAAACGGATGAATCTCTTTTCATGTTTTACTCAAAAGTTGTTAGAAATCCCCAAATTTGGAGCAAAGAACTTTACCAAATTTCAATCACCTAGCTCAAAGTGCTTTTGAGTTATCTTTATCACACTGACAGACATTTTCCTTTTTTTTTTTTTTTTTTTTTTTTTTTTTTCGTTTCGATCTTGGGAAGTCAAAAACTTGGAGATTCGAGAAATACCGAGTTCGAAATTTTTTTATGATTATTATACTTTCGGATTATTATGATTATTATTATACTATGATTATTATACTTTTATACTTCGTATAAAGTAAAAACTATATATAACAGAAATGGCAGTTTTATTTAAATTATTGTTTTTAACTAAAGCCAGATGTGAAATGAAATAGTAAAATACATTAGTTTTTTTTTTTCTTAAAAAATAAATGTTTTCTTCATAGCTGGAGGACGAAGGCTATTCAGATGGTAAGGAGCATTTGATGGTGTAAGATAGATGGAAAATAAGCATTTTATTCCACTTATGTTCCAGAAAATCCGGGGACACAAGTAACAGTCAAAATATTCACGGATAATAACAATTATCGACGCTAACAACAAAAGCAGACATCAAATCGCTTAATAGAAAAATAGTAATGGTTCTAGTAGTGCTTTATAATTATTCTTTCAAAATGATTACCACATGTCATTTTAAACGTTTTCAATTATTTTATCAGCCAGCTGGTTCGCCGTGTTACTTGTTGCACTTAATTTTAATTCAATAAATGACGCATAATTTGGCCATGATTACATAAACAGAGAACTTTTTAGGCATTAAATTCTATAGACATTAAAGTTGTATGATTTTCACAGCTTTATCCCTGTTCAGTTTATAGTGAACATGAACTTTCTTTAAAAAGTCAAATTCCATGACTTTATAATGTGATTAAAAGCTTAGGTGACTAGATAATCTAATTTCTAGAAACGCATCGTTTTTCATGATAATGTAAATGTATTTTATTTTTTCTTATGAAAACTACGCAGAAAATAAACAAAATTCAGTAAGCTTTCACCAATTCAACAATACCAGATATTCACTAGGTTGAATTTTGATGAAACAATGGTAATTTTTTGCTCATTTCATTCCAACAAAGAAAATGATTGCTGAAAATACGTAAAAGTATTTTTTAAATTATCAAAAATTTATAAAATATAATATAATTCATTTAAGATAATTAAAACACAGATTTTTAAAAAGAATGTTTCAAATATTATAAACTTATCTTTACAAAATAAAGTTTTTAAAACGTGAGAAACGTCAAATTTTCATTAATCAAAATTTTAAAATATCGTCGAAAAGATCATTGAATTTTTCAGCTACACATTCCTACCACGTAAAACATATATGTGCCAACACCAGTACCTCTAGGTGAAAGGACTAGGCCGCAGAATGCCGGCGCACACACACAAACATTCTCCTCTATTTATTAGTACATATTTTGGGATTTTATAGTCATCTAGCTTAAACAGTAAAAATAAAGTGGTAATAAAAGAATATTTATAGTTAAAAAATGCATTAATATATCCTTCATTAATTTTTATTTATTGAATATAAGTTTCATAATTCTTACTTAATTAGAAAAATTCAAAGTGGTTTATTAATTAGGAGAAAGCACATTTCTAAACTCTAGTAAGATATAGTAAGTACCAAAATTCTAGTTAACAGCCACTTTACGCACTAATTAAGATAATTTTAATAAATTTATAGTCCAAACTTCGGCAGCTAATGACAAGATCTAACAGTAATAAATTATAAACCGGACAAAGATAAATATGCTCTGATTATGGTGAATATATTGAAGGAGAATGGATTTTTCACGTTGGCGACACATTCGAGGATAAATTTAAAAATCATGATTTATTGAGCTCACGAACGAGCGAATATTGTTCTGAATTTAAAATATTTATCCTCGAAGCAACTGATAATTCCCCACATTTACTAGACAAAATTGACATTGTTCGTTTACAAATGACGCGTGCGAGACGTCAGTTTTATTTTTAGTAATCGTGTGTCAAGTCTTCATAAAAGCGAATAAAACAATTCCACATTTTATGCGTTAAATTACTTCTAAAGAGAGCTCACAATTGCAATAAGAATGCGTCGCTGCCTGGGAAAAAAGCGACGGATTCTTTCAAGAAAATATCTCTGTAATTAATGTTGCGCTGTATCGTGAAGTAATTTGAAATTAGTTCCACAAAACTTCAATAATATTGACGTTCGAGCAAGAACACTTGAGTCGACCCCGCGTCTTTAATCAAGAATTAGATTGCTTTTCAGCAATCTAGGAATACGTTTAGCCGCTGTAATGAAACAATTCTTGTACGTGCTTTTTGTGGGATTTCTGTTATTTTCACTTTTGTTTTTTTGTGTACATATGATGGTTTATTGAATGCAAATATGCATTTATTGAATTCAAATTTAGTCTATGAAGTCATTTCTAGTGTTTTGGAGAAGTGAATTATATTTTGAAATACAATCTATTGAGATTTAATATCCTTTTGTACTATGAAAACCTAATACTAAGAAGCATAGTGCCCCACCGTTATATATCATTGATATATAACTGTGGCGCTTCCGTTTCGTTGTTAAATAATTAAAAATTACTTTTTTCAGCCTTTGCCCGGAAAATGTTCTGTGTATAGATTGCGCTACATAACTTTAATCCCGTTTAATTCAATTAACTGCATGTTCGAATCATCACACTGACTGGCTTTGGACGCCTCTCATTACTTTGAAACAATGCATATGAACAGAAATACGACCGAACTGACGTTTCGTTTCTAAATTTTTAGTTATGTCAATAGAAATACACTTAGACCTCTGCATTAGATTTCAAGGACACCAAAAGCACGTACATTTCAGGATCACAGGAGCCTAAGATGGAAATTGCAAACTTTAATTCCACAATCAAGACATGCAAACTACTCATAAAATGTAAGGGCTTAATGAGACTTCAAGAAAAATATGACAACAGAAAAGTAGCAATGTTATTAAAGGATGATAATCATAATAGAAATTGATTTGCTCTTTCAATATAATACCGTGCCATAAAATAATGTTGTGATAACTTTATAATTTTTTAAAAGAAAAGTTAGAGTGATCACATGTGATAAGAAGTAGGTGTTTTCATGAATCAGGTTCCCCCGATAGTTCATATTAAAAATCAGATAACTCTTCGCATTAAACTAGCTATGAAAGAGATACGTTAAATTATTGGAATTGAAAGTACCTAATGTTGTAAAATCATTCCTGTGATGTGGGTTATTGTTACTTTATAGATATATTTCTAAACATTACTACAAGATTGCAGAGTGCATCAAGAATACATAATACAACATTTAAACCATAATAACTCTCGGTTTGAAAGCAACAAGGCCATCTAGGACAAAATTTATTATCTCTATTATTTTCAAATTGTCAGCAGACCTATAGCATGTTTGTTGATTTCCACAAAGCTTGTCCTGGAAAATTTTATATAGATTTTTTAACACCTAATCTACACTAATAATAAAGATGAATGTGTGTGCGTGTAAGGGCACGTGTCTGCCGTTGAACCTACATTTTAGCGCATTTATAGCCTGGAAAACGTAAACGTGCATTTCGGAGTTTTTTTTTTATTTTTTGGAAATTTAATTTATTAAAAATTGAGTTGAATTTTGTCTTTTTCCCGCAATAACTTCTAAAAATATAATTGCACAAAAATAAATGTTGTAATATTTACAAATTTAAAAAATTATCCTTTTGATGATACCAATTTAATAGTCAAGCAAGTTGTTATTTGGGCAACTTACATTGTTTTTGCCTTATTTCTAATAATATATTAGATTATTTATTAAAATTAAAAGCAGAGAAAAAGCATTCGGTTTTATATCTATGTAGTTTAAAAGTTGAATAAAAAAAAAAGTAAAACTATATAATACCTCGAATTTTATAAAATAGTCGAACCTATAATTTTTAATGAAATTGTGATGTCACAGGAGTGGTCTTCATAGAAAGGTTAAGTACACAATAAAATAAGTTAAATAGAACAATTAAAATGACAACCTTAATACCAAACAGTTTGACAGAATCATGGACATAGAGTTTTGAAAAACGGTTTATATGAAATGAAATATAAATAATATTCCCGGCAGATCTCCATACTAATAATATAATAAGCTTATTAAAAATAATTCAATCTTCTATAATTATTTTCAAATTAACTAATATGAACTTATGCAAATTCCTCACAAAGATTAATTATATATATTTTTAATAAGCAATAATTTCCGCTAAAATGTTAAGGCATGCCTTGCTCGAATTATTACCCTTTATAGAAGTAGGATACGAAACTTCTTTTTTGTCAAGTATTGAAGCTTTTCAAATGTAAATATTCATGATCCATTGAAGGAAGAATTCAGACAATACATTTTTCTCTCTCCATGTTTGAAAGCCAGCAAAATCTGGAATTTACAAAAGTCTGTTTATGCACAAAAAATTAAGTTTTGAAAGAGCATATTGCTGATAAATGAGACTCAATAATAATTTTTGTCTTCTGATTTTTAGACCAATGCCATTATTTCTCTAAATGTGTGGCAACAACAAAATTTCTAGGAAAGTTATAAATTATGTCATAGCTACAAATGATTTTAAAGAATTATTTTCAATTTCAGAAATAACAGAAAAGTTCTATTGCATCACTCATTTAAAGTAAGTAGCTTAATAAAATAATATCGGCTGCATACAAGTTTCTTTAAAAAATAAATGTTTATTATTATTTTTTTTATTTATGTAGTGTGCAAATTTAGCCAGGAGAAACATAGTTTGCTTCATCAAGCTTAGTTTGGCTCGTGTTGCCTTCATTTCTTGTCAAAAATGTATGAAATTATCATGGTTTGGTCGACAAATATTTATTAAAAGACATTTTTGGGAATTTATGCGTTTAATGCATAAAAGGTGTTCTAAAATTTCTCTAAATCTCCCTCCATGAACACTGAGCTCAATATAAATTTAAACAATATGTAATGCTGTTACATAATTTTCAGCATCTATAGAATTCATTTCTAAAGATCCAAAATAAAATTTCTTCAATATTATTTTCGAATATTGTTTTTATTTTCATCCTTTTGATATTTTTTATCAATAGCATAAGAAGAGATTTCACGAGAAAAACAATTGCCTCTCTGTATAATTAAAAAGAATTTAATGAAAGCAAACAGAGCACAATCATGTTTGCCTAATTGTTATACTATTATTCATTGGCTTGCTTAGTCATTTGAAAAATTATTTTAACTGCAACCTGATAGATTCTTTAGCCAGAGTGGCTATAAAATAATTTCCGTTTAAATTCATTTCAGAATTAAAATTAATGAATAAACAGTAAAATTTTTAACCGAGTAAAACATAGAGATTATAACGTGCACACGAAGACGAATTCTGGGAAACATTGCTAAGAATCGTTGATTGAGGAGATATTGTCGCTGCTGTTATACACATTCTAGGAAATTTGCAACAATCTACGCAAAGTATTCACATTTCCTACTCACACATGATAATAGCGACTTCCTTCCTTTGAAAAGAGGGAGAGTATAATTCAGTCAACAGTTGTTGTTTCTTATGGCACTTGCCATGGACAAGCCTGCTGTTCGAAGACAGCCGATTTTAGCCTGAGGGGGAGCGCCTCTTGTTTCTATAGTAGCGCCATCTAGGGCCAAGAGTACGACTTAGCTACACACACGTCACAACCCTTTTTACGGGGCGGACATCATTCACACATCATTTACTCACAGATCGTAATTTAGACCTGAATCAGAGAACGATCACCCCTGATCCAGTACCCCTAGTGGTATTACTCTCGACATGGAGGACTTTGTGACCGCGGCAGATTTAACGCGTGTCAGCCACCAAGCACGCGGGGATTCTTCGGCCGGCGGGGTTCGAACTCGCAACCTAAGGGACACGAATCCGACGCTCCGAATCTGAGTTTCCTTTAAAAGAAGGCCAATAATATTAGTCACTTTTGTGAACATTTAGGCTTAGAGAAAGTTTATGTATATGTATTGGAAATATATGAATTTAAAAAAATTGAAAGATACATAAATTTTAATTTTTTTAATTTATAGCAGATGACATTTTTTTTCTATTGATTTTCTCTTACTATCGTATGTAAATTTATTTTAAAAAAAACTATGTATTAATCTGTATTTCCAATTTAAGGTTATTTTTAGAAACATTTTTATGCACAAGCAATAACTTTTCATTAGAATTGTTTGTTGTATGTTTTTCTTAACAAAAAGTAACTTTTAACTATCGAAATTAAATTGAAACGTAAAATTCATGCCAAATTTTGTTTTAATTATTAATAGAAATCTTGATAATCAATTTCATTTAATTTCCTAAAAAATAAAGACACCTGGAACATCTCAAAGATATTTAAATGTAACTAAAACATCGTTTTGAGAAAAGTAATTAAAATGTACTTTTTTTTATAGACCCTTTAAATATTCCCTTTTGTAAACAATATATCTTATAATGTTGTTTTAGTTGAATATGAACATATATTTAGATTATAAAACAACAAATACTAAATTTTATATTTTCGTCCATTTTTGTTTACTTCAAAGTTTATTGTCCCCTTAATCCTGTTTTACTATAAAGAGTATAAAAGTGTTGTGGCTATAAGGAATTTAGAGCAGTTAATTACTTAAAAGTTCATCAGTCTGAAGTTGCTTTATGAATAAAAAATAAACAAAAATGAAGTATTAAATGTTAAAGTCAGTGGAGGATGAGAAGCAGCATCAGAAAATGCAGTAGCAGAAGTTGTTACTAATGCCGAATGTTAAATTTTACGTGCATAGCATTACTACTTACAATTACAGAATATCTGCCATTGAATGTAATGTCTTGTGCACAAGGAAGGTGAATACACTAGAGCAGTTAATTACTTAAAAATTCATCAGTCTGAAGTTGCTTTATGAATAAAAAATAAACAAAAATGAAGTATTAAATGTTAAAGTGAATGGAGGACGAGAAGCATCATCAGAAAATGCAGTAACAGAAGTTGTTACCAATACCGAATGTTAAATTTTATGTGTATAGCAGTACTACGTACAATTACAGAATATCTGCCATTGAATGTAATGTCTTGTGCACAAGGAAGATGAATACACAGAAAACGTTTGCACGTGTCCCAGGTAATCCTAGTGCTGATTAGCTCTATTAATACTGAAAAGCCCTGAAAGCGTATTCAATGAAACAATGGCGAACACCGAAGACGCCTTACAACCACTGAGAAGTTCCCTCGTCGTTTCGTTGATTGAATATCTGTGACGCATTAGAGACGCTCCCCAGATGGATTTGGAAGGGGGGATTTCTGAGACTCTCAAAGTATCATCGAAGGCATTTGCTTAGTAACCATTAGCTAAGGGGAGCCCTTTTTTGTGTATGAACCCACCATAAGAACTCCGGCTGTCATTGTGGATTTTGAGGAGGTAGGGAATTATTTTTGTCCGTTTGAAGTGCCTGAATTCGATTTTAGGAATCGAAGAATTAATAAATTATTATTATCTTTGCATGAATTTCATATCTTATGCCATTTATTTTTTGTGCATGCATTCTTTATTGTTTAAATACTAACGAAATTTCGAATAATTTGTTTGCCATGTTCTGATTGTAATTATTGATCAATTCTCGGTTCCAAGAGCAACAACGTTTCTCCTATCAGCTACTACTTTATCACTTTATTTTCTTTGGATTTCATCATTTCATACCTTTTATTGGGTGCTTGCATGTATTTTAATCAGCTATATCTATTAGTAAACACGCGAAATGTCTATATAAATAACAATGTTTTTGGGTTTACTGGGTTTGGGTTTACTACAATATTTTTGGGTTACCAATTTACTATTATTTTATTGATATCATTTTGAAAGTTTTCCACTTAGCATTATTGAGTTATTCCGTGTATAAAACCCCCAAACATGGAACGCTCCAAATTGTGTTTTCGACACTTATTGCTTTTTTGTTTGATTTGAAGAAATCTGCTGCCGAAGCACATCACACACTTTTAGAAACTTATGTTGATGCTGCTCCGACATATCCCTTTTATCGGTTTAGGTTTCAATGATCTAAGATTGGTGATTTCGATGTCAATGACAAAGAACGGCCTGGAGGACCAAACAAAATTCGAAGACAATCAACTGTAAGACTTATAGGATGAAAATGGGGAAACGTTTTAGAAAATGATGGGAAATATTTTGATTGATATATATTGTACCCATTTTTCTCAATAAATGCCTTTTTAAAGTAAAAAAATGATCAAAATGCAGGCAATCATCTAATATAATCTCTGTGCGAAATATGATTTCATTCCATTTGCCAGCTTTAAATGTCAGTTTTAAATGCTGTTTTTATGGCCACTTGTACGTTAAGTTGTGGATTTTTAATAGTTTAAAAGAAGCAAATAGAGAAGCTCTTGTAAAAAAATCCATCAACTAAAAATGTGCTACAGATTGTTTCCAAATCAGAACAAAAATGAGAAAACACATTAATTTAATAGATGAAAATTTTAATTATATTTTCCTTCAAAGCAAATGGCACCTCGAATACTTAAATAAAGACTGCAAAAATTACTATTTTAGATAATTTCATGATTTTTGTATATAGAACAAAAGTGTTTTATTGTTAAATATGTTTACTAAATACATACATTATGCACAAACATCAATTATATTGGATAATTATTGCCATACCATTGGTCTCTCTGGAAAAAGGAAAATGTTATATTGCCTTCTAGTCTTACCTGGAAAAAAAAGCAAAAATATGTTATTACTTTTCGAGTAAAATAAATTCACAAGACATGAGACACAACTACAAGCAAATAATTAAAAAATAATTATATATCTAAGTTTTGAAAAATATAATTTAAAAGACAATTTAAGCTTTCAAAAACATAGTTTGCAAAAAAAAAAAAAAAATCAATTATTGTATTTTTATAACATGTTCACATTCTTTTAAAGACTTTTGCTCATTTTACTCCTTACGTTTTATTAATGTTTGCAGTTGACTTAATTAACGAACAAGGTCAAATGTATTCTGACAGAATAAGTTATCAGTTCCCACAAATACGGATTGAAAGAGTTTATTTCAGGAAAGTAAGCACATTTTTAAACATTTTTAGAATTTATTAGATCTTTTGTAATATTTAGTTTATAACAAATGTCATTTCTCCCTTAATAATGTAGAAAAATTCAACGCGAATATGAAAAACAATCCACATTTTTCTTCACCATTTTTGTCAGGTGATCATTTTTTAAATAAACCTGTTATGCAAAAAAAAAAAAAAGAAAAAAGCACTGGATTTGAACAGTGAATAATTTTGGTATTACCCTCACCATTCTATTGGCACTACTGATGGGCGATATCGTTTGACAAGATGTACCAGGGGAAAGAGCAAAAGAATACATCAAACGATATTTGTAAAGTTTAAACCGTCTGCTATTTTTCGCTTGTCGTTCTTTTTTTGAAGAGCGTTTTATATTTTTTTTAAACTCTGGAACTCCGTGTTGAAAAATTGCATTTTCATTCCAATAGATTTTCCTGTGGCTTTTTGCGGAGGTGGTGATGTATAGGCGGAGTAAAAGTATTCTAGAAAATTCTAAGAAGAAAATTGGATTAAAGTATCCGAGGGAAGAACTTCGCACTGCCTGAGGCTATGTTTGAAAATTCAGTAGCGTTTTATTGTTATGAAAAAAAAGCATAAAAACCGAGTGGCGCATGCAAGAAGAAAAAAAAATGGCGAATAGTTTCAAGTTATGTACATATGAGAGAAATATAGAAATGAAAGAAGAAAATGAAATCTTTTTTATGCTTTTCATAAAGCAGCTGCTATTCTCATTTATAAAAACAAAATTTTTTTTAGAGTTGCAGATTGAAATAAATTTTTAAAATCGTATTTAAAGTTATCATAATTAGCTTTAAATATAAGGTATGTGAATATTTGAGTTCGTATCTGAATTATTTAGTATTATATTACGAATGAAATTTAGTTTTAACGAATTTCAAAGATCATTAAATTCTTTGGTTAAATTAATATACGTATGAAAACATTCGATAAAATAATAAAAACATTTTTCTCTTATGATCTAGAAAAACTCAAACATTCGTGAAAACTGATAATAAATTGAAATCTTAAGTAAAATGACTTATTTCCACTCAGTTAGATAACACAAAAGACAAATACTCACTCTGATATGAAAGAAAATATTAAATCATTTTTATATATTTTATAGCTTCAACTATTTTACGACTATCTATATGATTTTTTTTGATAACTTGAATTTCATAACTAATGTAATAAAATTAAGAGTATACACACTATAAGGGATAAAATCAAATAAAGGATTCTTAACTTTTTTGCACATAATTTCTAGGTTTCCATAGACATAATAATAAAAATAATTTATTATTATGTCTATGGAATTATTATTATGATTATAGACTTTAATAATAATAATAATAATTAGGGTCTTAGGCCGTTATAAGATATTTAATATGATATATTAAGTGATTTATGAAAGTCTTATACAATATATTAAATTTAATTAGTTTAAATTATTTAAATTTTCATGAAAAAATAGAAACCTGACGTTATGAATCGATATTACTTGCTTTCTCTTTTGGTTAAATCTTATCTGTCAGTACTGCATAATTTTGATACTACGTATATTGCTTTAAACGAAATCAGTTCTTAATCCCATGCAAATCATAAAAAGAAAAATAGACTCTTCAATGTAGTTATTGTTTTATTTTAGTTGGTTTGCGTTTGCTTGTTGTAGAGCATCGAAATCAAATGATGTATCCACATAGTTATTGTTATTTTTCTAAAAGCATATTTTAGTGCTTTTACTATTAGATAATCATCTGTGATTTTCTAAGCAATTGTTTTATTATGGGATTAATAAAATAATAACATCATGTTGAAAAATTTTTCTCTATAGATTTTTAAATTTGTTTCGGTCCATCTGTAATATTTCGAAAAGCTAAGAGGTATTAAAGATAGATATATTTTTAGAAAGATATATTTATATTTTTAATATATATATATGCATATTAAAAATATAAATATATCTTGATATAGAGGATAAAACTTACTAAAATAATTTATATTGCAGAATTTTCATTTCAAATGTAGCTTTAACCTGAAATAGTTCAATAGCTTTAACCTGAAATAGTTCAATAGCTTTAACCTGAAATAGTGGTTTTGATATGGATAGCATGAATATCAAATGGTGCTTAATTTGCACATTGTCATTTCATTTTTTGTAAGTCGAATTTTACTCACAAATACTAAAGTTTTGATGAATATTTTAATGAAGTTTCCGATGCAATTTTTTTTAATGTGAAAGCAATTTATCTTCGAGTTGGGAATGTCAGACAGTCGATAAATCTGTCACTTCTAACTATATTTATAATACAACTCACGAAGTCGGTTCTTTTGAAGTTACTGCGATCGCTATCTCACGTTCAACTCTCTTAACAAAACAACAACATGTCTTTCTATGAGTTTGCAAGGACACTCTTATCACTTGTACAAGTTAGAAAGAATTCATCGAAAGTCAAAGAAAAATGTAATGCTACAAAGATCTCTGAATCAGAATAATAAGAAACTTCTTTACTGCTACATAAGTTGGGCCAACTACTCAAGACCCAGATATACGTGGGGTGGCATCGTAATAAGCTGTGCTAGACGAAAACTTGTGGATCTTATCCTCCCAGCTGCGCATTTTTCATTGTTTTTCTTGTTCCCATTCCATCAATTTTTGAACTCCTTTAGAAAACAATTTCAAATAATACCGTGTTTCTTTCAGCCGTATTTCTAACCAAACATCCATTTTGATCTCCTGGTAATCAGCCCCGGAGAAAATTCGAGAACTTTTTTACGGTTTTCCTTTTTCTTACAAGCTCGCACAGAGCAATCAATCTCGCGCATGTCTGGAATCCTCTGTACAACGAAAATGGAATTTATTTCATCCCCGCAACACTTCAACGTTCGGGGGAAGTCTTTTTGCATAATTCACCAAGAGAGATTAGAATTGGGGGGGGGAGGAAAAAACAACGGCGTTCTTTGGTTGGAAAAGCACGAGCAAGATGTTTTGTTTTCAACAGTTGAATAATAAAGCTCGGAAATCGGGAACTTTCCTGGTTTCGCTTTCGGGAGGAAGTTTCGATGCTTGGAACAAATTTGCAGGCTCACACAGAGGAAAAAATGTAAGATGGGAACATTAATTTCGCTGATAAATGCTTGCTCTATTTGAAATCTTCTGCAATAGATTGGAGATTCTGTGTGCTACCTTAGCTAAATTATATGGCTCGTCGCTTTAGTAATAAAAAAAGATATGGTTGATTGATTTATTGGTTTTAAGAATCAAATATCTATCAGGTTTTCAAACTAAATTTAAAATAAATCCTGTTCAGTTTTGATATTCCACATTTTCTCAAACAATCATCCACTGAAAATTGGGAGAATTATTATTCATTCTTTTACTTATCCTCAAAGTATATGCAAAGATATTCAGAGGGGCACCAAAATCAAAAGGAAATGACAAACCATGCTTGATTAGAAAAAAAGGCATACAGAAAATACGGTTTTATAGCCATATTCACTATGACTTAGCTATAAGGGCTCGTCTTCATAATCAGAAGATTTCCTTTCTAAGATCAATCGAGCCGGATCATGTACCTCATAATACTGGAATGCCCAACAGGTTCCTTTTTCAAAGATAAGAAAGAAATTCCTTGCCATTCACAAAAAATTCAGTAAAAGACTATGTTCTTAAAATTTTGATGTGTAAAAGAAAATCTCGCTTAGCCAATGTGTGTTTGGACAACTTTTGATCATTCTCAGAAAACTTCCCTATCCATTTAATTTATATGGAGGAGCAATTCTAACGAATTAGCCAAGCGCCTTGAATATTTATTCAATCATAACGACAATAAGAGAAATTCCATAGTGGCAGCCAGGCGTCTGGGGCGCTCGCCGTTGTTTCATTGAGCAGCCGTAAGGGTTTTTCAGTATTGATGAAATTAATGCGGTCGTTTCCACGACTCATTCATATAATATTCAGACTTTCTACTTAATTAGATCATCCTATCATTGTTACTTCTTTGTTATAATTGAGTTGAAGTCATATAGTTATATCTAGTTAGATAGTACTGCGAACCAAAGGTAAGGCAAGCGAAAGACAACTGGTTAAATCTATCATAAATGTTCACCCGTAAGCATGATAAGGATTAACAACAAATTCATTATCATTTGCCAAGATGTGAAATGCTCCAAAATGTATCTTCTTCAACAGTTGTTGTCTTTGCTTCAAAACATGATTTTTATTTAACAAAATTAAACCGAAATAAAAATTGGGTTATAAAATTTATTTAATGTGGGGATAACGATTCCTCGCCAGAATGCGATGTAAAAGGGAACACGAGAAAGCAAAATCAAGCTTGTTATATTCGAGACTTTTTTCGTTGTAAGATAGGTACAAACATTTCATGAATTTCTAGTTTGTTAATATGTATATTTTGCATGCCGATTCAGTAGAAATAACAGTATCGATAGAGGAATGTATCCAATGTGCCCCAGATAAATCATACAATGTAACCGTATTTCTTACATTTGAGCATGCTTCTAGTGAACGTTTCGGATCCCTTTTGCAACTTGTTTTACGTTTAAAATTTGCAGGGGAATAAAATGTAAATTAATGTTTGTATTTGGACATTTGCTTACTTTATATAATATATTTTTTTGTCAATCATTTGTTGTTGTTTTTGATTTACGAATTATTTTCAACTCTCACGTTAACCTTCAACTACACATTTTCCTACATTATTCATTTTTTACAGGCGTCTAATGATCCGCAAAGAATGCACATTCCTATTCTCCTATGTGAATTTTCTTGCTTGACTAATGGTTTTTTTTATTACCTTGTAGACATAAAATATAGAAAGGGCATACATGTGACGTTATAAAAATTTTATTTCATCTCTTCCGATAATTTTTTGTGTTTTAATTAAAGCCTTATTAAAGACGTTTTTCAATAATTTGAAAATTCTCAAGAAAGACAATACTACTCGGAAAGGTAGGAACTATGTCAGATAATTATACTACTTTGACAAGGCTGCACAAGACAGCACAATTCCTATATAGAATGAATCTAGAATTTATTGTAAATTTGGCTGGAACTCCGAAACAATTAAAAATTTGGCGACAATGACATACCAACTTTTGACTAATATATTAAGACATAATATCAGGTAAAACTGAAGTCGAAAAAATGGGATTAAAATATTTTAAAATATCAAAGTATTTTCTAGTAGTCATTTACATTATAATATGAACTAGCTGTTCCCACATAGCGTTTCCCGTGGCATAATATCCAAGAGGAGAAATTAGCTTTAAATTAAAGTCTAGAATCCACCCGATATGCGCATGTCATGCAATATCAAACACACATAAAAATATATTTAGAAATCCTCAAAAATAACTATAAAACAATTTTTTATAGCACGCATTCAGAAATATTTTGGCTGTTAGAAAGGTAAAAATATGATATATTCATGGACTAAACAATTTACTAAAAATATACAACATAAAAGCTATTTTAAAATTTAAAAATATACAAATTAGTCACTGTAAACACTGTTCCACACTTATTTATTAACTTTGTATAATCTGATATGAAAATAAAATTCAGCTTGCTTCATAATATTTCCTTATAAACTATATTGGCTGGACGAGCACTTCGCTCCTCATGAGATTCATTTTGTCTCTTTAATTCAATTACACTGCCATTTAAAGAGACGTTTACTTCGTCCAACAGAAGATTTTCCTTCCCAAAGTGTAGATATTCTTTCTCTGATATTCGCTAACCAAAAGTTTTTTTTTTTCCCTTTACATTTTCATTATCGCTCAACAAACGATGCGTTTTGACATTTAATGTACCCTGGCAAATGTTGCATTTCCTTTCTTTGGGGAGCATAATCAGTTTCAAATCGCTGTTTAAAATCAGACGTAAACAAAGAAATATGTCTCACATGTATATCACGGTTCTTGCTATTTGCGCATGCGCAGTTTGAGGTTTTAGAACATGTGCGAATACGTGTAAAGCACACATAGTGCTGTTTTACGCATACACGAATCGTAGTAGGAAAATAATTAAAATCGCAATTATGAAACGCCTTTTTTTACTTTGACATGATTTCAATATACTAAAACCTTCCCCAATAAATACCCTACAAAATAGCAAAAATATCTCCAATATCAATTAAGTATTTTTCGAGTTTTTCTCTTTGAAATATACAAACGCTTTCAGGAGACTTCATTTTATACTATGTATAGATTATCTTGCTGGTCAAAAAAGCTTTAATCAAAAATGTAACACTAAAGGAAATAGTTTTGTATACTAATAATCATTGCGTATCATGTTATTTATATTTACATTCCATTCCATCCCTATAATCTTTCTTAGAGATATTTGACCATTTTATATAACCTATTTACATAAAAAATATTATTTTGAAGGCATTTAATTTTAGGACAATTGAATTCGAACATTTAATTAACAAAGTTCATTCATTATTGGGGGGTAAAAGTGCAAAAGAACACTATTTTGTGTATATTTTAGGCAGTTTTTGACAGTCTTTATTTCTTTCTGATAACTGCTTTTTATTGCATAAAAAGTGCTTGCAGAGGCTGAAGAATCGGATCAATGAACCATAAATTAAACGGAGAAAATAAACATAATAACAATAGGATGCCACGGGCCTTTGTTAATAGCTTATCTTAATGAGTTTCTGAAAATTCTTATAAAATTATATGACACTTAATAAAGGCTTTATAAAGACATCAGGCGGTCGTAAAATAAATATAAACTCCAGTTGGTGATAAAGGCGTTCTTCAAAGCACCTGAAATGAATCCTATCACGCATGCTGATAAAAAATGGCGTGTGTAATCTTCTATGGGTTATTACACAAAAAGGCAATTTTCTTTCAAATAATTTCTAAGGACCACTAAAGATTATTATCCTGGAATTTTTTTTTTGATGAGAAATATAAATGTATGGGATTCTTTTTATATAAAAATGATTATTCATTGAATCAATACCAATCGATTAAGCTGCAATCTTTATAGATGATGAGTCTTTATAGCTTTGAGGTATCATGGAAATGAATAGACAATTTATTTGTTCATTTCATTTTTTCAGTAGCAAAAAAGTTATATACGGATTTGAATAAATGAATTACTGGGTATTAAACATTTATACTTTCAAAGCTGCAACATATAATATAATCAGTAATGCGTTAACATAGAGAAAAAAAATCCATTTTCTTAATTACATTGTTTGATGTGTGAAGTATTCATCATTAGACAGGATTCAAAGCTGAAGACATGTTCATTCCAACATTTCGAAATTTTTCGTTGTCAGTTGCAACGTCTTTAAAGCAACATTAACACCATTTTTGAACGTGCCTAGTAATTTTGTATCACTGTCAGGTGACGACAATGACATCTGAGCTTGCTAAGTTCTCCCCCCCCCCCGTACGTCACCTAAGAAAAATAAAGAGTATTTTTGATCAAACCTTCACTGCATGATAATATTTTTGCCTAATTCCCTGGTGTTAATGTTTTTCCGAAAAATGTACATTTCATTTTAGCAGTAATAACGTGAACATACACCAAAAGCCGACGTTCTGGCATAGGGGTAGCGCGTCTTCCACGTGATATGAACGTCCTGGGCTCGAGTCCCGGTTCGGGCGTGATTGTTCTTCATTTGTTATATGTGTGAGATGTGTGAATGTGCCCCCCTTTAAAAAGGGGCTGTGCAAGTGAATGTGGTGCATAAGTAGCAAAATCGTACTCTTGGCCCTAGTTGGTGCTACTAAAACATGAAACGCTCCCTTTCGGCTTATAATCGCTGATTTTAAATCAGCGGGCTTGTCTATGGCAAGTGCCATCAGAAACAACACCAACAACATACACTAAAAAATGTATTTATGATTATCGCTACACTTATGAATATAAGTATAGCAATGAAAAGAAAGATGTTATACATAATTAAAAAAATTTGCGTTAGGCATGTTTGATTATGGATTTATTTGTTTAGAAAAAATATAGTACAAAAATAAAATTAATGTCACTAAAAGAATATTTTTTTGAATTCTAGAGCAGTGAAAAATAGTTCTATGCTTTAAATACACTTTGAAGTTACAATGAAAAAAAAAATTAAAATTTCGATCAGTTTTTAGATCAACTTTTAATCAGAGATCTGCAAAAATGTTTTTTCAATGGGATTCTGCTAACCAAGAAATAAGCAAATGCCAAAATTGATAACTTAAAAAGTCTGCGCTGAAGGGTTTTGAATACATTTGCATGGATATCTTTATGACATTTCTAAAGGGCATCTAGTTAACTTTGTTACAACTGAATCAAATTTTAATAAAGGCATCTGACAGCTGAATGTCACATGATATACCTTATTTTTGACCTTTACCTTGTTCTTAGAGCAACATGAACTAAAAATTATTTGTCCGCTATTTAATATCTTCTACTCACTCGTGTTTTATGAAATGCGCTGTGATATCTGACTTATGACTGCGGTGGCACCTCATTAGCTCGCTCTTTTGTAACATATATGTATAGAGAATGCAACTCTTCTATACCTTCCTTACACTCATCTCAACTGTAACTATACTTAAACATAGTCTACATTCCAGGAATATCTTTGAACTTGCATAATGTAACGATCTCCATCAAACCATTATTGGGCAAACAATTTGCCTTTAGTTACAGCAAACATACTCAATAGATATTGATGCCGCTCTTTGGATGGTAATCATCGTGTAGACTTCCTGCATAATAGACAAATTACCGAAGTAAATGACCGAGGAAATAAATGCCGATATTCGAAGGGAAATGTTAAGATTTGCAGCATCCAAATTCCTTCTGGCGATACTGAGATAATAATCCGAGCTTACTATTGAAATGATCAAACATTAATCGCTAAATGGGACATCATAGATGATAAAATAGAAGAGAAACAGATGTCTCCTGAAGGTAAAGATACATATCTCCTTCATTTCCGATTTATTTCCAAAATATTCTTAAGACAACATGCAGAAAATCCCTGTTAGAAGTAAAGTGCTTTTTTTGGTATTCATTTGAAATCCTTTTACTGTAAATTCAAATGGAATTTAACTTTCTTTATTTATCTAATGTGTATTTTTTTGCATCTTTAAAATAAATAACAGGGAAAAAACTTTCAAAGTTATTGTATATGACATGCTAGCGTGAGTGTTTGCCTTAGAGAATACATAAGTAGCTATTTATATTTTGTAGACTCACGGTAGTTTCTGTTCTAGACGTGTTACGATAATTTTCTCCGTAGATGCGTCAGAAGTTATGGATATTTTACAGAACTAGTGCAGTATATGTTCTATATGTCCTACATATACTAGCATAGCATATTTTGCATTCACTGATATGTGAGCTATTTTAGATCAAGGCTAGACACACCATACGTTTTGACTTCATGGAAATTTATGTAGATTTATATTTTTCGGAAGGTTGGCATAATCTATGAGCTAGACATACCCGGAATTTTCATCTTCTAGGTTATATAAGTAGTTGTAGATATTTTTTAAATATGGCATAAGTTAAAGAAACTGAATATTTTGGCTTCCTTACTGCATAAGAAGTTAAATAAATTTTCATTCGTGTATTATCTAATGTATTTATGTATACACCCAATGCAATAATATATCTCTTATGATATATATATGTTCATTTGTGAGTGTCAAGACTCCTTCTACGTTATCTCTCATACATTCAATTTCAGAAGTATGTATTTACTTTGTGTGGAAAGTATTTTATAACAAAAGTGAAAAAAATTCACGATGCAACCCTCGACTATCAAAATATATTTCTTTCAAAACGATAATAAACATTTAATTTCATAAAGTGTGAAAAGATATAATACGAATTGTTTAAACTGTTACGAATGACAGAAACAAATATATATATATATATATATATATTTATATATATATATATATATATATATATATATATATATATATATATATATATATATATATATATATATATATATATATATATATATATATATATATATATATATATATATATATATATATATATATATATATTAAACGCTTATGTGGATTCAAAATCAAATCGAATTTCTTAATCACCATTTGGCAGCAACTTATACGTTCGGATTATTTAGAGCCATGCCTCGTGAAAAGCAACGATTCAATGATTTTTTCTGGAGGTGCATAACATGAAAAAATTCAGTGTAAATCGATGTGTTTCTGTTAAAAATTGAAATGAAGGCAACTGAAAAAGAGAAATTAGGAATATGAAAGTGATGATGAATCATTCAATTGAAATGAATGAAATAGAGATGTGCATAACGAAATTCTCGAAGAATAGAAACCTCGCCCATTTTCCTCGCCAAATAGTTTCGCCACTTTCAAGTGTAGTTAACCACTCAAAATGCTCCATCATTATTACTGAAATATAATTGAAAATCATATGATAAAAATAAAGTGGTATCTTTTTGGGTTGAGATATATTTATAAAAGTTGTTTGACAATAAATGAATTACCAAATCTATCTTATTAATACTCGCTATCTTCAGCGATAATTTCAATGTTATTAATATTATGTCGACTCATTTTAATGAAATGCATTTTAAAACAAGAGGAGGAAATTCAATTTGTATTTCTTTTTAAATATCTTAGAATTATATATTTTTGAAATCTAACATTTACATATAAAATCACTTTACTACCAGAAATTTTTATTTTCAGATATTGTTCATTTGGATGTTGAAAATGGATGTTAACAATTTATACATTTTTAAAGTTACTTTTAGTAATGGCTGCATTTATAATCCCTTATTACTAGTAGAAATTCATAACTAAATGACGAATTAGTGAAAAGGGCTGGAATCATGTCGTAAAAATCACAGCATGATTCTTGGGGTTGGTGAGCGGAATGAACAGGAGATATAATCCCCCATACAGAATGCACAGAATAATAGAAGGTCCACCCAAATCATTCAAACGCTTCCAATTAATGTTATCATATAAAGCGAGAATATACGTGCAACAAAAATTGCACTTATTACATATTGTAGAATATATAATAATAATAATAGTCAAAAAAATATATATCTATACAGGAACGTTTCAGACTGCTTCATTTTTTTTTTGATTTTGTATTTTTTGCTGTTGCACTTATTTCAATACTTCGCTATGTAAAGGATCTGTGGAACATTATAAATAATATTGCTGACAGTGTAAAACACTTCTTTCAATCAGGGGAAAGAAGATATAAAAGAAATAAAAAATAGGCGCCAAATAGAAAGTTTAATCCAGCCCAAAAATAGGCATAACCATCACTAGATGGATAATCACAATGACTTATTGATGGAAATAGATGACCGAATCTTTCAAAATCATTCCTCTCACAAATGTGGTTTTCACATTATCTTAAAACTCTAAAAATTACCTTTCTAGTGATATGCATTGTATTTTTGCACTATTTTTCTTCTTTACATTTAATAAATTTTCAAGTTTAATTTACAATGTTACCTTTTTTATTATTTTATTATTATCATTGAAATAGATAAATTGGGAGTTTTAGCAGCAAATGCATTGCCAGAGAGTCATAATGAATGAATATCCAAAAAAATCTGTAAAGAAAGAAAAATGTGAAGGCGCTTATACAATGCTACCTTACTTTTTGCAAATGTTACATTTAAGATTTAAAAATAGCTTCCTTGGTCATTATTTCCGAAATAGGATTTTCCATTTCACCTTCATTTCGTAGTATATACATTTTTAATTTGTTCGCATAATACTTTCTTGCAGATTGATTTAGTTAAATGCATACTTTTAAACCCTATCAAATAAAATGAAATTTAAAAATTGTATCCCATATTACTCCTGATTTGAATACAATTAAGCGTAATGCAATTATGTTTCGTGTTAAAAGGAATACGAGATTAGATAAACCAACTCACTAGTTGAATACTGTATACAGAATATTAGTGTTGATTTGAATACATTTAAAATAATTGAATAAGACCTTATGTTTAAATTTTATTCAAGGAACTCTTTAGTGTCATCGTGGCCAGCCCTGATCGGCAGAAACTCCATAGCAACTTCAAACGCAGAAACACATTGTGGTGAAGGTGTTTCATATCTTTATTTTATTTAGATTGAAAGTGTATCTTTAGAAACAAGATTGCTTTTGTTGTTGAGTCATATGTCAAATTAGTGGAGATGCCGATCATCGATGCCTATAAATGTTCGTTTATCCTACGTACCCGGGGGGGGGCACCTCGAAATGAAGATGAGATGCTTCCGGCATGGTGGTTGGATCTCGCCACCCTGGAGGGTACACTAATAGGTGGGGGATCTGACTCCTCCCATCGATGACGGGACATACTTTCTTCGGGGAGGGTTGTACCGTGGACGGTGACGGCCCTTAACACTCAACCACAGTTCGCGCCAATGTTGCTGTTACGGCGGTCTGGTCATTCAGTTTTTATGGTTTAAATCCGTGTGTCTTCGTGGCGGGGCGGAGAGTTAGATGGATGACTTATCCTACCTACCAAATAAGGAATTGCCATAGTTGGTGAGTCAAATGTCAAAATCGTGGTGATGACTATCGTCGATATCTACAAATGCTCATTTATTCTATCCTATCAATTAAGAGATTGATATAATTGATGAGTCCTATGTCAACATTGTGGTAATGACAATCATAAATATCTATAGATTTTCATTTATCCCATTCAACCGAATAAGAGAATGCCATACTTGCCATGCCATGCCATCTAAAATTCGTGGTTATGACTATTTCTCTATCTACAAAGGATCATTTACTCCATTCTATCAAATCCCTTTGAAAAAATAGGACGACAGATAATTACAAGGATGCAGGACACTTGGACTTCTTTATCTTTAAGAAAATTATAAATATTACCTAAAGAATTATAGCCAATACCGGGAAGGCTACTGGCTTTACGATTGGCTTAACATTGTGAGATCTGTCAAGTGTAAGAGTGTTTTTTTTTTATCCAAAGACAATTACAACAAGTTTGAGACAATTTGTCTCTTATATTATCCAGTGTTTTCGTAAGTAAACTTTATTCCACTTTAAAAAAAAAAAAAAAAAAAAAAAAAAAAAACAGATTTAAAGGAAAACGGATTTATATACCCCAAAAAATATGTTGTTAGTAGTTTTAATTTTAATTAGTATATTTAATAAAATGTTAACAAAAACCTACAAATAAATTATTTATAGCTCTTTCGCAAGAAGAAAAGTTTATTTCCTTAAGACTTAATTTTTTTCAAATATTTAAAATTTTATACTCTTAAGTAAAACTCATTACATATAAGAAAAGTACTGTTTATTTTAAATGCTCTTCTACGCACCTTTAGACTTTAAGTTGCGTCTTCTCCCAAGATGTGCAAAAAGTGCTTGTTTTTAACATTTTATTTTATTCAAAACACTTTCAATCTTGTTAAGGCCTTATTTTTTGTAATTTTTAAAAACACAGCCTCGACTTTAGCGCCAACCTAAATCCTCTAAAAGGGATTTTTTTTTGCATAATGTGCATTAGGAGATTTGTTTACGCATTCAAGGATTTTTTTTTTTTTTATTTCAAATAAATTCATCAAGCTCCAAAATTTATTTAGTTTTTGCCTGCAAAAAAGGGATTAATAGTATCACTGAAAAATAAACTGAAATAGTAAAAAAAGTTTACACATTTATTTATTCTTAATTAATTGCCTGGTATGTGCTTTGTAAATACCCATATATATTTTAGAAATATACAGTATGAATGCTTCTTTTTTGCATAAATACATATTGATAGACAACTAGATGTAATACATTGAAATATTAATTAATATTTTAAAAGTTTTTACTTTCATATTATGACTGCATCTAAGAAATTGATATTAAATTGACAGATAAATAGGTCACAATGGATAAATGCTGAAGTTTCAAAATTTTAATAATATATATTTGGTTCTATATTCAGTCTGTTGGTAAGGAATGTTCTTTCCATGGAGTAACATGAAATATTGGAAAATTGACCATGCGTCGCTGCTGTCATCTGAACACAATTTGGTGTTCCAACGTAATACCCCACATCATTGCTTCAATCGGGATATTAATTTAACTGTAGTAAAAATAAATTTTAAAAAATGCAGAAAAACAGGAGATTGTTTTAACACCTTACTAAGTAATTGACAAGTAAAATCCGTAATTTTTTTGGCAAAGCTTATTATTGCTACCAATTTTTTTTTCTATTTTTATGAACACGAAACTGAATCGTTACACACGAGATTGTATAAAAGGATGGGGAAATAAAAATATCTGCATAATAATTAAGAGGGAAATTTGGGTTGGAAATGGGGGGGACAGGAAAGTCAAATCGATGAAATCATATTTTAGTGGATCTTTATATATAACAAGACTAAACAAAAGAAAAACTTCTTATTCCTTTTTCGTCCGCACCATTGTAAGATAAGAGTTTGAGAATAATACACTGAAAAATGAGAACATTTTACACTATATAATTTATTTTTATCAAAATTGTTTCTGTTCTATAACCTGCACCGAAATTGAGGAAAATATATTCATAAATAAAAACAAACCACATTATTAAATAGTATATATATATATATATATATATATATATATATATATATATATATATATATATATATATATATATATATATATATATATATATATTTCAATTTTGAAAACGCACTTCTAACACAACTAATCCTTTCTACTTTTTTAGTAGATAGTTTCTACTTTGGATTAGAAGTTTAGATTTTATGTCTAAAGGACCCGCTGGAATTTTACATGGATAAACTTAATGTCATGGGCAGCCATGAAATATAAAAATGTCAAGAGTCTGTATACAGTTTGATGTTTGAAAATCACATCGTTGTTAAGAAGACATGAAAATCAAGTTTCAACATTGTAAGGGTAAAATGAAGCTAAATGCTACAGATATTGTAGTCAATTGTAAAAATAACTCCAAAGGGAGTCCTTTTTAGTAGAAGCCAAAAAATTCTTACTTCACACTTTGAATAAGGAAATTTCTTGTTGAACATTTTAGCCCCTCATATTTTCTCGAATAATTTGAATTTATGTTTTAGAATTTTAATTAACCAGTAACTGGAGACGAGATGAAAATGGCTTCGCTTTGTTTATTAGTTCTGATAATCACGTGGTATTTTGTCCATGAATGCAATGTACTTCAACTTCTTCTTGGAACCTTCAAGTTGTTCTCTCAGCAGTATGTTAGAAAAAGTCAAGTATGAACACATGCGCATAACCAAGTTATTTTTTTTCAAAGTTTTTATTGGTATTTATGATATCATTGATTCCACGTCTCTGTAACGGCTTTCAATTAGAATAATGTAAAAAGAATAAAGACATATTCTTAAAATAATATTTTAAAATATTGCATTCTTCTTTTTTGTTTGTTAAATTCTAACAATCGTCATATCTAACCGATGTAAAGACCACATTGAATGATTATTTAGTGGGTTTTTTTTGTAATATCTTTCTAACATTTAATATTATAACATTAAACATTTTTAATATTAATATTTTTGGTAGCCACATGATTTTCAGAATGTATTGTGTTTTCAAAATAAAATCCAATGCTTTTTATCAAAGACAAAAAGAAAAATAACAATGGAGTCCTTTTCCCCCCATGTCTCTGGCAGTGTGAGGAAATTCATGTCTCCAGTTGCGGATTAATTAATGTTTTCATTTATTTTACATGTTTTATGTTTTGAATTTAGCTTCTGATGAAAGTTCACTAGCAATAAAAATTTATAAGTGATTTTTCTAGAAAATATATTGCCAGCTGACTCTCTTGATATATTTATGCTACACTGAATCCGAGTCAATTATTTTTATCGTATTTTTCTGATTGACCAGACTAATAATGTAAGGAAGGTATTGTTTAGTATTCTTTCAAATTTCATCGTCTAGACGTGGTATGTTTTTTTCTTCTATTTACATAACAAAAAATAATCATTGCTCCATTTAATATTCAGTAAGGTAATGAAGGAATGATGTGAGTGCCGTGTTCATAATAAATCTTTCGGAAACTATTTACAACAAATAGTTGTCTAAATTATTCAGAAGTATTAGTTTTCGTTTATTTGCTGCGAGGAAATATTGTGCCGTTTTCTTATCTAATCTTTATTAAGAGCACACGTTTTCAAGCTATGTAAAAACTATTCGAAAAATTAATCTTACTCATTTTCATTACATCAGTGATTCTTTAAATTTTACTTAACAACATTCTTGTCAGCACATCGGATGTCGAAAAAGTTTTCATTTGCTTGGAAACATAAGAAAGATGATTTCACCTCCAAAGCTATTTCCGAAAGCAGAAGAAAAAAAAAATGGAGCTATTAGGACAGAAAAGGGTTTATGAACCTTCGTCTTGTATGATAGATTTTCAACAATAATAGATTAATAGATGATGAAGGTTTAAATAGAATCAATGAATATATATATATATATATATATATATATATATATATATATATATATTTATATATATATATTACCCTTTTGACTTTTAGTCATTGTAGCTAACAAAAATCTTTGAGAGCAGGATTACTGGTTTACTGGTAATGATATTGGTAGTAATTTATTTGATTTGAAAGATTTTTTTCCACATTCAATCTAAGAGAATTATGGATAAATTATATATATATATATATATATATATATATATATATATATATATATATACTTTCAATTTTTTAACTTCGTTTTATTTCCGTCCTGGGAGAAATGATATTTTGCACAAGCAGAAGCGACGAGTACAACACGAAATGAGGAAAAGCTGATGAAAATTGTATCCCAGTGAATATATACTATGAGATTTTAATAGGGATTTTCATTACGTGTCAATCACAAGTAAGGGAATCATAGAGATCTTTTAAAAGGATGTGCTTAGCTGGACAGTATTTTTTTCCTTCACTCGGAGTGTGGGAACTGCTGACTAAATCATTTTTACAAAGCTTCAATTGAATTAATTAAGTAGAAAAAGTGGAATGGGATCAGGAAATAAGAGAATATTTTAGAATGAAGTTAATATATCTGTATTACGATAAAACTTTGGTAATTAATTTAGATTTAAATTAGAGTTAGCTATATATATATATATATAACTTCATTATCGGGGCACTGTGGTTCAGTCACCGATTGTAATAAATATGGCAAAAGAGCTATAAAAATGTCAACGAATGCTAGAACTTTCACTAAAATTTTTCCTGCTATTGATACCATATAAAGGTACAAGAAAAACTCCTGACTTACAGGAAACTGTCCTCAATTGCCTATGGATACCGACTTTGCTCCTATCAGCATTGCGACAACACAGAAAGTTTTTTCTCTGGTGAAGTCTATTAAGATACTAATAAATGGCTGAAAGAATGGCTGGTATTCAGATGAGCTTGGTATATCTCGGCGGAGAATTTCAACAGTGATTCTACAACAATGATTATATTTTCATCAACTATATTACGTTCAAGAATTCCCTAAACAATGCGTTTTGCGAACAAAGGACGTATGACTCCAAATCGACAGACTGTTATTCACACATTCCCAAGAAAAGCGAGAGATACTTCTGATTTAAACGCCCGAAACATACTCTTTCTGTGTCGCAAAGTTAATCCTTTTATGTCAAAAGAAGAGAAGGTGGTCTCAAAGTTCAGAGCTAAGTCTTTTGCAAGAATTCTTGACAATGACTGGCCAACATAATGAGTAGTAATCCATTACTACAGTAAAGTGTTTTTCAAGAAGATATGATCGCCGTCTTCTACGGTCTACTATACTGCTTTACTGATGGCCCATATCACAGTAAAATACTCTATCTCGGCCATAGAGTAATCCATAGAGTAACTCTTTTCAGTAGCAATCAGAGATATGAATGCATGAGTTATTAGTTTTTTTACGATTTTGATAATGTACTGGCACTACTCTGGCGTCAGAGTGTATCGCCGTTTCTGCATTTTGGAAAGAAATATTCCAAACCAGGGCCTTGGGTGAATAAATTTTCGAGAATTGTCAAAGATCATTTTTGTAGCTTTTCTTATATAAACTTATGTTGCAAGAGTGGCCGCAATCATTCAAATGCAGGTTCATTGTCAAAAAATCCTATTTTCGAAAGATGAGTGGAGCTTTGAGATGAAGAACTTTTTCTTAAAACTTTTACAAATTACAAAAAAGAGCTGCTAAAATATATACATTTGAAGTTCTTAATTAAAACTCTCTAGAAGGGAGATAGTTACGAAGGATATCAAATGAGAAACGATGTGTTGGACAAAAGAACTATGATTCTATAGGACAACAATGGTTGTTTGTAATACCGAGACCACTACTCCATGATATCTCTTCATGACGCTCCAACGGCTTGTCATCTCGGTTTTGCCTACATGCATGGCCAAATAGGGAGAAACTGCTATTGGCCAGGATAATACAGAAACGTATGCCGATATATGTCTCACTGCAAAGAATACCAAGAAGGTAATCTACACTTCATATTTAATTGGAATGGCGTCGTCGGATAAAACTTCCTGGTGAACCTTTTTAGAACTCAAATAGGTCTCCTTTTACTCTTTCTGACTGCCCAAATTGGGAAAGGATGTTTTGATGTTTGTATTGACTGTTTTTTGAAATTCAAAATCACTGAAGTATTACAGACGGCTGAAGTGACATAAACTATTAAGATTGAAATTGTACCGAAGCACTAAACCCACGGCTGAGAAATAATAAGTGATCGGGACCATCGTTTCTTATCCAATTTTATAAAGTCATAAATAAATTGTGCCAGTCTTCTCATCTTCTAATGACCACCTATCAGCCACAAACCAATGACTTTAACGAAAAGTTCAACAAAACATTAGCAGACATTCTATCCATGCATATAGACATGGAGCACAGAAAATGACATACCATCCCACCCCTTTTTTGAGGTCGAATTACAATTCGACGAAACGAGACACTACATAATTTGATCCATTCTTTCTCGCTCATGGCAGATTCCTTTCACAAGATTTATAAAATCAACAAGATAATTATGTACAACAGTTGATAACTAGACCTGGGGAAGCGAGACATCCCGTCTGAAACTATCCATCCTGAACACTCAATGAGCGAAGCAAAGATATTACTAGTGGTAAAGATCTATTCATTAAATTCAAAATAGTATCAGCTTAGTTTGGGTCTTATCTCCAGTATGAAAAGTTGAACTTCCTGAAAAGCTATTTAGACGCTCTCTCAGATCTTACATCATAACTTAGTAACTTAGGCAGTGCAGAGTATGAAAGTATAGCAAATCAAAAAGATGTAATCCACATCCTAAGACAGATATCCTACTTTGATCCAAAGCAGCAATTAAATGACGCAGTAGCGCATAACATTCCTAGAATACTTGTTAGCCAGACAAGATTACAAAGGGGCGCTGATTTCTCCTAAGGAGAGAGGAATGTAGCGAAATTTGAAACTTGAGCGTGAGACAGTGATGCAGCACTCTAAGCTTCCTTGGCCAGACGGAAACGGCAGATCGTCGGTTGAAATCCGCCTACAGGCTAGACACATAAATGTTAGTTTTGTAATGCTGTTCCTCGTTTCTTTCTTCTAAATTGTTTGTTCAGATTATTATTAATATTATAATGAGCTGTAATTATTGCTTTTAACTATAATTGCATCGCTGAAAGTTCCAGACATTTCTTTTTGTTGTTTATAACCAGATATAAGATTGAGTTTCGTAGTTGCAAAGTCTTACGATTAGAGCGCAGTATTTTCATTCCAGCTCAGTTACAATAATATATATATATATATATATATATATATATATATATATATATATATATATATATATATATATATATATATATTAAAGCGTATATATATATACGCTTTAATTGTGACTCACCTACGGACTGATTTAACACAGGTGAACAGACACATTTCTAATTTGAAAAATGCTCTATTTCATAAACGAAATTTAAACAAAAATATTTCTTCGATCTTTTAAAAAATGAATGCTGAAAAAATTGTTATTCTTATCCTTTTACACAATTCCCTAATTCTGTCACTCATAATTCGTAAAATATTCTGGATTCAATAATATTTAAAAAAAAAGAACTTCCATACTTTGCAATCAACGCTAATTAAGTTGTGAAGGTTTAGATTTCGTTATTTTAAATTAATTGTGGAAGAAGTTTAATATTCTTATCTTCTTCTTATCTTATTATCTTTTTCGAGTTATCATTTGAAAATATTGAAAATTGTCTATCAAAGGGACATTTAACGCTTCATTACTCCGTCAGCTTTAATCTCAGAAGTATGAAATATTTATTTTTTATTTTAAATGTCATAATATAAAGATTTTATTATAGAGCCGTAAAGAAAATAGAAAAAGTTAAATATCGTACTTATTTCAGAAGTAAATAAAATCATAAATTCAAACCACATAAGATAATATTTTGAGCATACTTCAAAGTATCTTTGAAATAAAAAAAAATATATGCATAGCTCTATGATTTTTAAATAAAGAGTGATTTCAATTTCCAAGGAGCAAATTTAAAGAAATTCTGCATCCATTTTTCTTAAGCGTGTATCAATGATATTGATATAGAAAGGAACTAACACCAGGAAGCTAACACATGCTGTTGCCATCTTATATTTAATAGCAAGTATTTTTATATCGAGTATACCAAATTTTAGATTATAAAAATCTAATATAAATTATTTAATTTTTTAAAGTTTATTTGTTTGTAGAAAGTTTGTTAGAAAAATATTCTTTTCTTTTTTTTTTGCAACAGCTATACACAGAGTATAATTATATTTTATCTTTAAAAATTTAATTTAATAAAGTTATTTTAGTTAAAAAATTAATTTAGTTTATTTAAATGAATGATAAAATTGTGTTTTATTTTTGACTTATAAAACAAAAATATTACTGGGGAAAGTAAAAGAAAACAATAAGAAGTAGCTTCTTTTAGGTCAAGAGGTATTTCAAGATCACAAACAGATCAGAGCATAAACTTGGATATGGTTTTAACTGTTTGGGTACATTTGATGTATCAGAACGTTCCGTATTTGTTTGAATTTATGTTTCCTTTGTTGTTGTTTTTTTGTAATTCTAATTAGCTTAAGTTATTTCAGTACCATGTAGTATAGATTCTGAGGAAAAAAAAAGGAATTCTTGCGTAAAAGCTACTGCTTTCATATGTTCAAAAAATTTCATGCGCTTAAAATACAAAAGTCGTTTTAAATAAATGTGTAGTGAAAGGGTTAATCAATCATAGACAATCAAAGCATAAACTCATTAAACTATTTTGATCAATTAAAACAGTATATTTAACTTAGCGTTACCAATTTTGAGGATTTTATCTCGTCTAAATTCAAAATTGCTAATTATATTTTTAAACTAAAAATGTCGCACTCATTTACAGAGTTTAATTAGGTTGAAAATCCTAAAATCAATTACAAATGCACATAATAACGCACCTCTTTTATCCTTTTGTCAATTAAGACGTATTACAAACATCATTAAAATTCTAAGAATTTAATGTCAGATGCAATGAGTGGCATGTTACCAAATTCAGAGATTTCGGAACCAAGGAAAGTGTGTTCCAAATTAGCTTTCACAAATATCCGTCTTGTTCATGAGTTCAAGCGAAGGGGTCAGTGTGCCCGAACAAACCAATTTTCTTCATTTGTTGGGACATAAAAATATTTATAATGAGTTGCCGACTCAGGTATCATCTGTGTCAATCATAAAATCTCTTCCGAAATATTTGTTTTGTAGATTCAAAACAGATGTCGTCTTGCACAAAATATACACCTTTTCTGCTAAAGAAACTTGAGAGAGAACCCTGCCATATATTGGCAATGACTTTAAATCTTAATGTCATTTAATTTCTTACAATGCGATTATCTGCGAGTGCACTACAACAATATGTGAATGCAATAGCGAAACTTGAGAGAGAAACCTAACGCTTAATGGCGATAATTTCAATCTCTGTGATAATATTTAATTGCTTATAATGTGATTTTGTCTAAAAGCAATATAACAGTATATTAATACAATAACGAAACTTGAGAAACCCGCCACATGTTGGCGATAACTTCTTAAATATTAGCGCCATCCTTCTTTCACTTACTATACGATTCTTCGTGATTAAAATATAAAGAATCACCAGCATTTGAATTTGACAGCTAGTAATATTCTGATAATAGATAAAGTTACTACCAAATGGAACCATTTAATGAAGACACCAAAATTCAGCTTTCGTTTTTCCATTAAGAATGTGTGAATTGCTTTTCTAAAATGCTGTAATTAGTTTTCTCCGGACATTTATATCCAATTGTCCAGGAACAATGACACCGTACTAATATTTATCTTTTAAAGTCATTTATCCTTAAGCCTTGGAAGAACATAAAATTATTTTAATTTCACTTTCTCGAATACGAAGTATAGAGAAATTATTGTTATTGTCGAAAAAATTCGAAAACGATATTTTGATGAATTATCAAGTTTCAGAATACATTTTTTTGTCATTAGACTTGGCATTGTCTTTCTGTCTGTGACAAAGATAATTAGAAAACGCTTTTAACTAAAAGGATGATATTTAGTGTATGATGGTTGCACTAAATTTATAGATTAATATTGAATTTTGAATGAAATCCATTCAGAGAATGTATCTCTATTTGACTGTTCTAATATAAGGTAACATGATAATTACAAAACGAAGAAAACCAGATAGATAAAATTCTGTAGTTCTGTTCTTTCAGGAGCATATAAACGTGATAACTCAATAACACAATGACTTAAATATATAAAAAAAATTAATGCAATTTTTTGACTATAATTTTAGCTTTGTCAAATTTTGAGTTCAATAAGTTAAACAAAATGCGTCTAAAACAGAAATTCTATTTTCAGGTACACGCAAAGGAGCAATAAAAAGGATCACATGATAATTTAGAGAAAATACTAAATTTTCGCCAAAGATCCATCTTCTATATCTACGGTTCTCCAAAGTCATGTCAGACATCAGCGACCTTACTAGAGGTCAAAAGTTTTATACGGATTGAAGGGTTAATCATATTTACTAGAAAATATATGATAAAGTTTTGGGGAGATCTCTCTTACTGGCTTGAGGTTATTAACAACTTATTTAATTTAGTTGCATTATATTGCCGCGTAGATGAACCATGAGTTAACTAAAGTCAAAGATAACACTCGCTAATCTCAGCTCCAGACTTTATTCAAGGAACTAAATCTTACATCTTTTTTTATCCATAAAACGAAATGACTCGAATCTTTCAGATTTAGAAAAATACAGAAATTAAAAGAACATTCTAGAACAAACGAGAAATAATTGAAAGTAAATCAATAACAAAACAGTTTTTAGGCAACTTTCCTGCAATCAAATACGAACATGCGAACTGTCGCTTTCAGTTAATGCTATTCTATCATTGAGCCATTCAGTCCACCCCAGGTTAGAACAAGTTTCGTTATAATTTTAAACACACGGACAACTGTTTAACTTAAGTTATCTTACGCAAGTGAAGTATTTGGTATCCAGTGAAAAATGGAGAAAGATCCAGCAACAAAATATGACAGAAAGGCACAACTAAATTTATAAGTTTCTCTTCAAACATTTATACTTAACAGTAAATTCGCTTTAGCATCCATTCTTCGACCCCCTCCCCCAATCCAATCAACGCCAAATGCCAGAATCCCTAAGCCTTTCCCGGAACATAATATTTACGCAATCTTCCAACAATATTCCGACCAGAACCCGGCATTAATTTCTAATTACTCTCAGCTAAACGCTATCTGTGCATCGTGCGCACGAACACGGGCTGTGAAGGGGGTCCAAATGAGGGGATACGAGGAAATTCTATTATGCAAAATGGATCTTGAGACGCACTTGGAAGGATCTGCCCATCTCTGCTGATAGAGTGAGGAATCCGTGGTACAATGTTCTCACTTAGTACATTCCTGGCTATGGAGAGGGTGGGAACATTGCGAAATGCATTAAATCTGTACTGAGAAATGCGACAGCCACATGCTATACAGGATTAATCACTTGATGTGCATTATAATATACAAGGCGAGCCGTTATGTAGCTAATATTATCACGCGCATGCGCGGAAGTAAAAGTCTTAGTACCAAGCGAAAACAGAATGTAACGCAGAGTTTCAAACTAAAATCAAGTTTCAAACTGTCGAACATGTAAAAAATGATGTTTTTATTTATCTATCATTATTTATTTTAACTTTATATTAATCTAATACATAAAAATGAATTTTTGTTTGTTATTTTTTGCGCTGTCGTACCGTTATGATAAAAATTTGCCAATTTATTGCTTGCATTTTCGAGTAGGTTATAGACATAGTACAATTATTAGCATTTATTTTGAACATAATAAAATTTACAAACAAATCGTTTCATATATTTCTATTTATCAGCATTATTTTAAAATGGACAATTGACAAAAGACAAACAGTAAACGGCAAACAACGCATGTCATTCTGAGTTAATCGCACACATATCAAACAAAATAAAATCATTATGATTGATGCCAATCAATGCGAGTGTAATGAAAACGGAAATATTTAGTGCAAGCATTATTTTTTTTCTTTTCGTTAATGAATAGTCATCTGCACAAGATGTTGTCTTTCAGCGCAGCTGCGGCGAAAAGCACATTTTATTCAGAGTTTAAATCACACATGCAAAATAGAATTATTGTCATCGATGCCGATTAAAGTAATTTGAATTTAATGGAAATTTTCCAATGCAAACAGTAATTTTTCTATTTATACAGTGAATCGACAAACGGTATTTCGGTTATACAAGAGTATATCGTGTTGAGAGCTTCGTCAAAGATTATCCCCCCTCCCAAAAAAAACCGTCAACTATTTAGTAGATCTACAAGAACAAATCAGCAACGTAGAAATCAGCAAATTCGAACTTTTCAAACAAACGAGGAGCGGCAAGTGAGCAATGAAGCAGTTTACAAATAGCAAATTCACACGCTTCAGAATCTCAAGAATTCACGCGCATCAGAATCAGAAGACCAACATGCGGTAAGAAATCGAGGCAATTATTCTTAACGGAAAGTCTAATGGAGAAGATGTGATCATTCGATACATTCCCTTTATTCCCACCGACATGCCTTTTGATTTCAAACTGACTGCAGTTCCCCATTCTACTCGCATTCCTGATGTCCATCAACAAGGCGCATGGACAGTCACTTCAAGTGTGCGGATTGACCCTAGAAAATCACTGTTTTTAATATAGCCAGGGATGCTGAATGCTCACGAATCTGTGAGCGAAGAAATTCATTCGTGTTTGCTGAAGACGAAAAAAACAGAAAATATTGCCACCCCTAAAGCACTTGAATTATAAAATCAAAAAAGTAGAATAAACATTATTTACACTTCTCCTTTTTATGTTATTCAATGTCAATGAATGTATTCCTTGTCAACAAGAAAATTAATATTCTTTCTATCAATCCTAATTAAACAAGATAGCTGTTTCAAATTTCAAACGATATTTCCAAAATTAATTCTCCTGCTGCAGCAACGCACCGGCTACTAGCTAGTACATGATAAAAATATGTATAAATTCAATCTCAAAAATTGGAACAATAACGAAATTCTGGATAGCTCCGAGCTTAGAAATATAAAACATTTACTTTTCCTTATATAAAGTATGTATGGAGAAGAAAATTCGACCTCACCATTATGCTAAATGTCCATACTTCAGAGTTCCGAAAAAAAATTAACAAGTATGTGTCTATCTAAACTGAAGGGGAAAAAAAACCCAACACCAAGAAGGACTTGTGCTAGATAAACAAAATTTGGTAGACGTGTTTATACATCTGAAAGATGACATCGATTCAAATTTCGAGCTTTCCACATAAGTTTGGCATTAGTAGTGTCACTCAGAATTTACATATTAGGTTTGCTTTAAATGAATGCTGCAAAATTCGTGAGCGTTATTCATCTTTGAAATCTGACGTATTGAGTTGATGTTAGCCAAGCGTGCCTAAGAAGATGAAGAAGCCATTATCAACAGCTCTCCGAGTTTGAACGAGGTCGGGTAATAGGGCTATGAGAAGGTGGATTTTCTTCTCGTGATATTGTAGAAAGACTTAGCCGAAATGTATCCATTGTGAATGATTGTTGGAAGCAGTGGTCGAGGGATGGTACTGCCTCAAGAAGACCGGGTTCTGGGAGGTCAAGTAGCACTACTGAGAGCGAAGACCGCCATATTCGGCATCGTACTGCATCTGCGACAGAAGTTCGAGCTGCAGTAGGTACCACAGTGACACAATGAACTGTTAGAAAAACTTCAAGGAACTGTTAGAAAAACATCAAGGATAACTCCAAGCCAGGGCCCTGTAGCATGTATTCCACTGACACTAAGCCATTACCGGTTGCGACGTCAAGTCATATATCATTGAAGGACGGAGTGGAAATCTGTTGTGTTTTCTGATGACAGTCTGTTCTGCCTGGGCACCAGTGATGGCCGTGTGTTGGTCAAGATGAGGCCAGGGGAACACTGCAATCAAACTGTCTGCAGCCTAGACACACTGGACCTACACCTGGAGTCATGGTCTGGGGAGCAATTTCAAATGATATCAGGGACACTCTCGAGGTTATCTCAAACACACTGACTGCAACTTTCTACGTCAATCTGTTAATTCTACCTGTTGAGCTGTCATTCATGAACAACATTCAAGGGGGAGTTTTTCAATAAGATAATGCTCCCCGTCATACCGCTGTTGTAATGCAACATGCTCTACAGAGTTTCTGCGTGTTACCTTGGCCTGCAAGATCACCAAATCTGTCTCCAATTGAGCACGTATGGGATATCATTGGACGACAACTCCAGCAGCATCCACAGCCAGGACCGTCCTAGTATTGACAGAACAAGTACAAAAGGCATAGAATTCCATACCACAAAGTGACAGTCGGTACCTGTATGATACATTGCATGAACTTTTGCAGGCTTGCATTCAAAATTCTGGGGGATACACCCGTTATTAATGTAACAACATTTCACATGCATGAAATGCATTTTCTTGAGCTTAAATTAACGAGTGATATTGAAAATTTAATCAATTAAACATGTTAACTAGACAAATACATTATCCAAATTTCATTAATCTACAATAATTTTTTCTTGGTGTTAGGAATTTTTTTTCGTCAGTGTATATACACGATAACAAAGAGCAAGCTGTGGGAAGGTAGACTTAATGAGGCAAAGGTCATCATTTCTAGAAACTTTCAACAAATGTATTTTATTCGATGTTTCTTTGAATTCAATAAAATGGATTTATACAATGAAATCCATATATTAATTACTTTATATTAGTTACTTCCGTATATGACTGAAAAGGCAAGGCGAGCCACATTCGTTACTCACATTTTACTTTATAAATTAGTATGTTGTGTAAAACATAAGTACTAGGAAATCGTCTTATAATAATAATTACTTGTTTACGTCATTTCAGGTCTACTTAAGAAACACTGGCATGGCTTGTAGTTGCTAATTTTAAATAAATAAAAATGTAATAAAAGAAGAAGCATATTTTTCGGATTTTCTGTTCATGAAATAATAAATAATCATAATATATTTATTTATTTTTTTTTTTTTTTGAAAATGTTAAAGAATAGCAAAGGAAATATTTTTGTGTATTTTTTTATACTAATTTGTTTTTCTTTTCAAATGGAAAAATATTTGTCTATACGATACATGTCCGAATATTTTTTTCAAACCTTCATAATTTAATATTCAATAATTTATAAGGTCTCATATATTCTCCTTTTCATAAAACTAGATATATTTTCACATATTCATAAAAATGACAACGCAAGAAATTGACTCGCGATGTTTTGGTGCTGGAATAACCTTGATGAATCGGCTCCATCCATTGTATTTCTACCATCAATAATAAATATTCCATTTCACGTCGTTTATAATCATAGCAGAAATTCAGATGCCCCTTTTCTTCTTTCTTGCCTTATATATAATTTATCATAAGTATAAAAGAATGCATTTTATAACAATTTCTCACAAACAAAAAAAAAACAACAACATTGTTTTAGAATTTTCCAACTTTTTTAGCCTTATCGCTTTCATCTTACTTCCTTCGTTTTTATTGAGATTTAAAAAAAATGCTTTTGCTTTCATTTAATGTTCTTCGCATCTCTTACTGCCTCTGTATATTATATATATATATATATATATATATATATATATATATATATATATATATATATATATATATATATATATATATATATATATAAAACGGGTCCTCCGACCAACCTCAAAAGCACAAAGAACTTAAATGATTAAAGTGCCTTGCCAATATTGATGGGAATTAAGGATGAGTTATAAGGACCATCACTGGTCACGGTACAAAATTTCTCGAAAGAGGTACATTCAGTCATCGTCAGGGATTCTTATATCCCCAAGAATACAGAAGAGTAGTGAGGTGGTGAGAACCACCCACCCACCATTTCGAAAGCTTCTCGTCCTCATATCTGAGGTGCCTCTCTGAAAGAAATTATATATATATATATATATATATATATATATATATATATATATATATATATATATATATATATATATATATATATATATATATATATATATATAAACAATTACTTTTAATGCTACTTTGGATTACTTATTATTAGTATCTTTCATTTTAATGTAATGGCGAAGATATGAAATGTCAGCTGAAAATTATTTTATTAAATTGTTATCTAAAGATTATTAAAATTCCATTTTCAGATTGTCAACTAATTATTAGTGATATTTATGGTGATAAAAAGTATATAAATATTATTGATAATATTTTTATATCAATTTTTAAAAAAAAAAAAACAATCTTTCATATCTGTTTCTGAATTGGGCCATTGCAAACAAAATTTTGTCTATTGTTTCATTAGAAGTATTTCATAGCTTTTAAAGCTGGTATAATTTAAAAGCCTCGAAGCACTGAAAAGGGTTTTTTAGAATCAATATTTTGTTTTAATTTAAAACTATATAATGCAATAGTTTAACAGTAATTCCTTATTGCTGTAAGGGCATCTTATTTGTAAGGATAAAGTGATCGAATTCAAAAAGACAAGAAATTCAGCAATCGTTTTTTATCGTAACTTCAGCACTATAAACAAAATCTTTCAAACCAGAAGAAAAACCATTCTAAAAAATCTTACCAATTCTACGATCCCCCAAACCATCCTAACTGTAATTGAATCGGCGCGATAATGCCACATTGGATCTACAATTTAACAAAAACTTCCACCACCAGGTGTCACGTTATGCTATTAGTTTTCTAGCCGAACTCTTTATCTCCGCGAGGAACAGTACGTGACCTTTATATTTCGTAACGGCTGGCTGTCAAGCGGCCAAATGCGAAATCTGACAGCGTGTTTTTATTTTTTTAACAGTTGGCGCGTTGAAAAGCCTATGACAAATGATGGTGCAGACCAGTGGGAGAAATAAGGGATTGGAAAAATGAAGACCATTCCTTCCAGTACCTCCTTTTTTGGTTTTTTTAACAGCTGAGTTTTTGTTTTTATCGCTATTTGTATCCTTGCGCCAAGTGGACCACTGACAGGCTGTGCTCGATATGAGGAACAGTTTCAAGCCGTGAATTCCTACGATTTTGCTTCTTCGTTGCTGTTTTTTATGAGTTCACTACTTACTGTTTGTTCTATTTCTTCCCATCAATTTATGGGGTGGTGTTTTCTTGGCAAAAAAATGGTGACCAAGAGAGGCCATAATTCATTTTTGCGATTGAATTCAATTCTGAATAATGGTTATTGTTTCCAAAGGAGGATTGGGAGAAAAATGTTCTGTCAAATGTTTTTTCGCTTATTTGTAGAAAAAAAAATATTCTATTATTCCTCACAAAAAGGTTTCTTTTGAAATCCAACAATGAAACCAGATCTCATAATAATTATGTATAATTCCTAAAATTAGTTTTAAAAAGCTGAGTGACCAAAGTTTTTTTGTATTATTTGTATGATGTTTGATTGCTGCATAACAATAGAGACTTGTGTAACTAGCTTAATTCAAATAAACACTCTGCTTTGACGCAAATTCATATTTTTAAAAAATGTCGTAACTTTGCACTAATGCCTGATGGAGAAGATGCCACTTAAGCCGGCCTCTCCTCTCTTCAAATTTCCTTATCACAACATTGGAATGATCTTGATCTGCGACAACAGATTTCATACGCACGACACACAATGTTAGTTTTCGGGAAAATGGGGTTTTAATCATAGGAGCATCTGGTTCCGTGTCTGTACTTTACTATGTATTCAATAGGGTTCATTAAATTAAAAAAATCATATTTAAATCTATTTTCACATTGTACACGTATATTTTGACTAACAAATTTAATTTTGAAATTTTACATTAGTTTTTGATGATATTCCCCTGATAAAGTAATATCTAATTATATATTACTCTAAAGTAATAATCTCTGATAAAATTGCATAATTTTATAAGAAGGGTATAGAATAAAACTCATTCTTTTCAGATATGGAATTGGACCTGAAATTTGATATATACTTGCAAGTTTCTGAGTACAGACATCATTTATTTAACTTGTTCGATTTTTGAGAAATTGAGTGCACATACATAACAAAAGGACAAATGAAATTCCATTTTTTTCCAATTCACAGAAATATAAAAATGGAGATTTATTAAAATCTCCATATAGTATTTCTTGGTGATTACGATATATACATTTGTTGCAGATCATATTTAAAAATGTTGAATTAGAAAGATGAATTTGTGACTTTTCTTTTTTACGGATACATTTAAAATCTTTTATTATATATACAGGGTGATCAAGAAATAACAGGAGGCGTTCGGAGCCCTGTAGTGTGTTATGTACTGGACGAAATATAACAAAATTTGGTCACCATACATATTAAAGTATGTAGTTTCGATTTGTCAAGAAAAAATATATAGTACCAAAAAATGTCAATACCGGAAATTCTGGCGCTGCGATCAGAAACTTTATCATGTCATTTTTGTATAAAGTTATTTTGTAACACAAAATCGAGTATAAAAGAAAAGGTTACGGGAATTCAAATCATTTTTCAAAAATTTGCCCGTCGATGGCATTGCCACTACAGCTCGATTGGAAGTGGACTGGAAGGTTTTCGACGTGGCTTGCAGCATATCGGCATTTATTCGTCTGTGCACATGGGAAGTGATGTTTATCATTTCATAATATTCGCCACGGTCATTCGTTATCCACTTCCAATCGAGGCAAAAGTCTCAATGCAAACTCAAACTGTATATTTCTATCCCCTGGGATTCTTGAATGGGTGTTATCTTATACCGATAAAATTTCAGGATCTTACGCAGTATCTTTTGCACTGTCGAGAACGGGATGTCTGTTTGTCGTGATATTGAACATGCACTGCTGGTAGCTTGCTTATCGAATGGTCCATAAATGGCAGTTGCAACTTCTTCAATTCTTTCCTGCTTGATACTTTTATGTCCTCGGCCTGGTTGCACACTAAGAATTCCTGTTGTTCTAAATCTTTCAACCATTCTTCGTATGTTAGTTTTGATCATCGGTCCTCTACGTAACTGTTTTAAATGCCGGTATTCACGAAGAGCAGCACTGCCATTTTCATCTCGCTGATAAAGCAGCTTGACTAATAAGGCACGTTCACGTAGTGACAACGCCATCGAAGGGCGAATTTTTGCAGAAGAATTACCGTAACCTCTCCTTTTATCCTTGATATTGTATCACAAAATAGCCGTATATGAAAATAACATGATGAAGGTTTCGATAGCAGCGCCATAATTTCCCCTATCGGCGTTTTTGGTACTAATTTTTTTTTTTTTACTTGACAAATCGAAACCGCATATTTTAATATGTATGGTGACTACATTTTGCTATATTTCTTCCAGTACATAACACGCTACAGGGCTCCAAACACCTCCTGTTATATCTTGATCACCCTCTCTCTCTCTCTCTCTCTCTCTCTTTATATATATATATATATATATATATATATATATATATATATATATATATATATATATATATATATATATAATGTAAACATTTCTTTAAAGCAGTTTCGTGATCGAAGAGAGAAAGAAATTTGAAATTTTAAAACTTTCGATTTATTCCAGCCCTGGAGGCATAATTCATGTATAAGCAAAAGGCGACAATGAAACTGACATGGAACTTCACATCGCGATACAAATGCGAAAGAGAGAAAGAGCACAGAATAATTTTATCCAGTTATTTTATATAATGAGATTCTGATAGGGATTCTTTGACACGTGTCGATTTGGGGAAGAAAAACATGTGTATTAAAAAAAAAAAAAAACTGCTTAGCTTGGCGGATTTTTATCCCTTCACTCGGAGGGTGGGAAAATGCTGCTTAAAGAAATGCCACAGAGCTCGTGTAGAGTAATTAAATAAAAAAAAAGGTGGAATGGGAATGATAGAACACTATGGAATGAAGCTAATTTGAGTTAAATTAAGATAAAAAGTTGGAAATTAATTCAGATTCAAATTAGATTAAGAGATATCATTACATATTTAAAATCAGAACTTAGCATTGCGAAATATGAATATATCGGTTGCATTTATCTAATGAAGCTGTTACACTTCGCATTTAGGCAAAATTCAGTTATTATTCAAAGCCTCTATCGCTGTGAAAAATGAAATATTATAAAACAGATCTTCTCAAGAGCTGTTGGAAATTCTAATCCTAAATGCAATCCCATGCCTGAGAAAAAGATTTTTCGGTTCGTATAGGCAACGGCTCTTGCATCTAAACGAAATCGGATGTCTATACTCGATTGTATTGTATTCAAACTTATGGAAATATGGACTCGCTTTTGAAAAAGGCACGTAGGATCTTGAATGGATGAATTTCATTTTGTTTATCGATAAAAGGCCGCTCTTTATTTATTTATTTCGGTGCACTGGAATGCTTGGTTCTGACGCATGGATATTCGATAAATGGTAGCAGTAGCCGAAAGCCGTCAGAAACAAACAAACAAAAAAAGTATGCCTTTTTATATCAGAAGTACAGTGAAACAGGAGGTTTTATATTTTTCTGTAGAGAATTGTTACATATCGAAAGTTGTAGAAAACAGAATGCTATAATATTTCTGAATTGAAATAAATACTTTGTATGTAAAGACAGAAAGAACTTTAAACAACAGAAATTCTCAAACAGATAAAGCTAAAGGTATGTTGTATCCCAGGAACGAGTGATGATGAAATCGACTCGTCTACAAGAATTCATAATTATTTTGTTGATTGATTGCAATTTTAATTACAGTTCACAAGTTCATTCTGTGGTTGACAAAGTAATGCGTTACACTAGAAAGGCATTTGTACGAATAACACTTTCGAATCACACATCCACATTATTTTTACAGTGTGAAATAATATTTTTGTTGTTTATATTCAGTTACAGTATCAGAAATGCATTATGGCGCTATAAACTTGAATTCTCTTTTGGAATGTGTGCAAAAAATATAGTTATATCTTCAAACGTTTATGAATTTTTGAATGATTAAGTTGTTTTGAAATCACAATTACTTTTTATGTTTAATAATTCCATTTAACAAAGGAAGTATGATATTGTTCCGAAATTTCCAGGGTTCGTTTGGCTAGTGGATGTTATATGGTGTGAAGAACGCTCAATCAGCAGGCAGCAGTAGAAAATAAAACAACGACGTTTATTTACACGAAGACACAAAGGACAGCACAAAGACGACAGCTATATACAGCACAGAACACGATTATCTTCAGCCGAGACGTGCAGCAACAACAGCATCACAGCAGCATACAACAAGACAGACAGACAGTAGCGCACAGCTTAGTTCAGCACTAGCTTCACTCCGTCGCTGCTCCGTTTATCTCTGGAAGGCCAGTTCTTTACCGTTGATCCCGACTACGACCGACTCCACTGGTCCATGACTCGACCCGGCAGCTGCGGCTGCTTCCTTTTATAGGTCTCAGGAGGCGGGGCTAGAAGCCTCTCAACCAATCAGGAACGTTCGAGGCGTAACTCGGTTCCTACCGGACGGATCGGGAAAATTCTAGATGTTTCGGGTATAATCTATTTTGGCGCCAAAGTCGCCAAGTTGCCAAATGGTCGCCAAGCTCTGGAACCTCCGACGCGTCACCGAACTCCGTCCAGTACAGATGACTGTAAAACATTCTGTCCGGTGGTGGAACCAACTATGCTGGGAAGCAGCATTACAGATTCGTAACATTATTAATAGAGTTATTCTTCAGGATTTGATTTTTTTTTCTAAGTTAATTTCAAAAGTTATTTCCGTACACGATTTTTAATCAATGCTACATTAATTCATGCTAAGCAGAAAACTAATCACTATTTATCAAAGTTTCTATTAAGTCTAAGACTACAAAAATGACCAAGTGTAAATGTCTCGCAGCTGATTTAGAATGGATATTCATAATGATTATTTCTGCCATAGTTTTGAATTTTATATATTGTTGAAGGGCTGCGATTAAAAGAATTATTTGAAAATCAAATACCATTACCATTCTTTACGAATCAACTGACAGACAAAAAGTAATTAGTAGCAGCGTATAAGAAATTTGAAAATTTCACTCAATTTTGCATGTAAATTATGTAATTTTTAATATTTATCAAAATCAATATGAAAATTAAAAGCGAATAATGAAACAATTAAAGAATAAACAATATAAATTGTTGAAACATTAACATTTTACAATTTGCTTTGAAATGAGTCCCTAATTTTTACAGAAAGAACAAAAATTCAATATTGAATTATTAAGGTAAGTGTAAATAAAAAGTTTTATTCAAAAAATTACTTGTAAATCAAGAAAATGCGCATCATTGAATTTGCTATATTACTAATAATATTTGTTATATTATTAATGATATTTGTTGTATTATTAATAATATTTGTTGCATTATTCATGATATAAATATTATCGGTTCTATAATTTTACTTAATTTGTTCCATGCATGTAAATATAGAATTTTTTTCACCAATTTTTAATTAACTCTTTGATTTGATAGAGTAAAATTTCTAACATTTTTTTATTCTCAGTTTTAATATGCTATTTTAATATTTTTTAGAATTTAACGATAAATCAATCAATGGATTTAATTATTTTTGATTAATACTAGTGCTACCACCTGGTAATAAATCTGATAAAAAAGAAGAAGAATATTTATTGTTACTTATGATAACGTATTATAAAGCAGATTAAAAATAAAAAATAAATCAAAATGCAAAAATGTTCTGTTTATTGAATAAAGAGCTTGTTTTAAAATATTGTTTTTATGATTTTTAATTTCGAGTATTTTAGCGCAAATATATCTAAGATTGGTAATCTATCCATACAGAAAATAAATGCTTTTATATCTTAAATATAATCCTTTTTTATTTTGTACTTACATATCTACTTTGTTATATTTATTTTTCTGAAAGGTAAATTTATTTTGCCAGCACGTTGATGTTAAAAATACTTTGCACTTGACGATAATAATACTTTTCAAATCAGCGTTGAAATGAACATCTCTCTATTGTAAATAATATTTAGCTCTCGTTTAAGTTATGAGTAATATACAATTTAGTAACTTTGTACAATTCTACAAAGGATTCCAATCGTATCCTTTCCAACAAAATGCCTATGATTCCAATGACATGAGAATGATTGAATCTTTCTTTGTATCTTTCGAAAAATAAAAACAAAAACACACGAAACAGAACCCCGATTTTTCCCTGAGGACTTCTCAACTCATACTAGCAAAGTAGTAATTACTTTGTGTTGATGTCCAGAAGATTGCCCTTAAATTATACCTGGAGTCACATTGATTTCTATTGATCTGCATGGCCAGGTAGATGATAAGAATTAAGTCGACCTTTTTTCATTCCTCCGATTGGGTAATGAGGGAATAATGATGGCACCTATTCTCACGCGATTGGTTATTTGAATAAAGTATATTTGCAATGTTTATCACGTGCCTTGTTAAAATGATTGCGGAGATTTAAGTGGATTGAAACTTTATGGCTTTTTTTTTCAGCGTAATGGCTTGAGGGGAGGGAGGGAAATGAACCGTACAGCGATTAAGCTAATTCATCAGTTAATCTCAACGAATGAAACATAACAAAATCAAGGTTGAGTGCTTTGTCAGGTTTGATTTTACATTTATTGAGTATCTACCGTATTAGGTAGATACTCAATGAAATGCCCGAATTCTTCGACATAAACCTAGTTTTTGTTAAAATCCTTATTAAAAATATGCATGTTAAATTGGTATATTACTGAGAAATAAAATTAAGGAAACTGATATATCATCAAAATTGAATACAAAACCTATAATATAATGTTAATTCCTGTGAATAAACATACATTAAATGGAAGTTTACTCAGATATTAATAAGATAATTAACATATTTATTGTTTCAACAAAATCATGCCATACAATTTAAAGTGACGAAACTGTTGACTTATGGCATTTGACTATCTTCAGGATGAACATTTTTGAAGAACGCCCTTAAAAAGTTATATATTTGAAATAAAAGAGCTGAAAAAAAATCTATGAAACCATAATATACCAGTTATGAAACAAGTTTTAAAAAAACCTGGAAAAGTTGGCATTATTTTGGCTAAACAAAACTAATAAAGCAAAATTCTTTAGTTCAAATATTTATTAAATGTTTTATTCAAAATTTTACAGATACTTAAGAAATATGTTATCTAGATCCTAGACTAAAAAATAAGCTGTATTTCTACTTAATTTTTAAATTCTGGTTTAATAACTGGCAACTATAAATAATATAAATATTTCTCTTTTTTGCCACATTGTAAAGTATTAAAAAACTATAAATTATTTTAAAAAAATACCTAATTTGTAGTTCGGAAATTTTAGAACGTATTTAGAAATTATTAAATCAAATTTGAACAAATAATAGACATTATAATTTAATTTATAAATTGTTTCGTAAGAAAATTCTATTTGCCATTAAATTTTGGCAAAATTGCATTTTAGAATGCAAAACATCATTTTATATAAATACAGAAATAAAAATAAGTGTAACTCCCCCCTTCCCCCCAAAAAAAAGAATAGAAGCAAAATCGAAGAGAAAAAATAAATTCAAAGGATATCTAAATCTATTCAAATGTTAATAAAAGCAATTTCATATTTTGGTAATATTATATATATATATATATATATATATATATATATATATATATATTCAACCTTGTCACCTACCTTATATCACTTATCTATGTCATTGGGAATAAGAAACTCCAGGATGGTGAACAACATTTTATTGGACATACATGAATCGGAAATGAAAATAATGATTAAGGATTGAAATGATAACGTTGTTGCCACCAAATGAGCCAAAATATGTAAATTTATTAAATATAATACTTTTACTAAGAATTGGCATATTTTCCCAAAAGTTTTCCTCTACGCCAATGGTATGCATTCGTCTGAAAATATTTTTGAAGAATCGATCAAATTATGTTTATATTGTTATTCACATAAAAATAATTTACAATTTTTGTTTGTAAAATATTTATGCAGCACTTTCATCAAATCTACACTCATGTCCAAATTAAGGTCACAAAAATGTTTTTCAAAGTAATTCTAAATAGCTATCAGTAAAATTTAAACAAATTATATTTTATAGATTGTGAAGGACTGGTAACACGATATTAACCTTTGTTGTGGGAAATGTTGAAAAAAATGTTGTTTAGTATTAGTTTTTTAGGAACTACTGAAATTAGACTGTTTAGGCATCTCGGATTTTTGCCTGCAATTTTGTGAATATTGCATTAAAACAAAAAAATTAACCTCTTTCCATTGAGAACCAGTTCTCATAATCGTTTAGACGATTCTTTGAGATGGAGAACCGTTGGCAGGCTTGAAGCTGGGCAGTCAAGCTTAGGTGGCTCGATGGTTACAAGTGGCACCGAAAGTGGTATCCAGGTTGTGGAATCAATTCCAAACAAGTGATACTGTAACCAGGAAGGTCGGCCAATGCCGTCACAGAGCAACGATGCCTGCACAGGATCCCTATTTATCATTAAGCTCACGACGGCATAGGCTGACAACGGCTCCTCAACTTGCTCGTCACCTTGCTGCTGCGTCTGGAATAAGAATTTCGAGACAAACAGTATACAGACATCTAGCAGAGAGGGCCTTTTATGCCCGGCGACCAATTGAGTGCGTTCCTTTGACTGCATCCAACAGAAAAGCCCGGTTGTTGTGGTGCCGGACACATCAGTGTTGGGCACAGCAAGAATGGGGGCGCGTTCTTTTCAGTGATGAGTCGAGATTAACCACACAGAGTGACACTCGTTGAATCTTCATCTGGAGAGAGCAAGGAGTTCGCTCTCATCCCTCCTACGTAAAAGAAATCGACAGATTTGGTGGCAGAGAAATCCTTGTCTGGGGTGGCATAATGTTGGGCAGTCGTACACTGCTGCACGTCTTCGATGCGGGTACTGTCAATGCACATCGCTATAGGGATGAGATCCTTGAAGCCTATGCGAGGTTGTTCCGGGGTGTTTTCGGCCCAGACTTCATGTTTATGGACGATAACGCGCGTCCACACAGAGCGCAGATCGTTGATGATTTTCTTGAGGAAGAGTATATTCGACGTATGGACTGGCTATCGACGTCTCCGGATCTTAATCCTATTGAACATCCAGTAATACCCTCCAAGAGTTAAAAGCCGCGCTTTTGGAAGAGTGGGCTTTGTTGCCCCAAGAATTTATTGACACCCTCATAAACAGTATGAAAGTTTGTTCTGAAGTCTGTATAGCTGTGCAAAGGTGGGCACACTCCATATTAGACAGGCTTTCCCCGAGATAAATGCTTTGCCTCAGATTCATAATGTAACAGTTTTTAATATACTCTGTTTCTTAATTCCCAATTAAAATATTTTCCATGTTGTTATGAGTCTATGTTCTTTCTTCCATTGTAGTGTACCTCTGTGCCAAATTTCGTGGCAACACAGTGAATAGTTTTTCATTTTTCGCATAATTTATGTTAGTGACCTTAATTTTGGACATGAGTGTATATATTTTACGAATACATGGGCTTTTCTTTTATTTTTAAATATGCATTTTGATATCAGTCTCCACGTTTGACATTGCAATCAATCTTGACAAACTTTAATAAAATTTTAAAGAATAATGTTTCAGAAACATTGTGGAGCTGAATGTCTGATGCAATTATTATTTGCATTTGACAGCAGTTTTATAAATTGCATTTAAACTCAAAATTTATAAATTTATTCTGTATCCAATGTTTTGAAAATAATTTAATAACTGTCTAGAATAATATCTTGATACGATGCCAATAGTTTGTGCATAACTTTGTTAAAGCTCTTGGATTTTTTTTTCATTAAAATATTTTGTGACCTGGAGACAAAAAAAAAAAATTGAATTTTTTAAAATATAACGCATGCATTTTTAATTGATTGCAGTTGTAAGATATTTTTACGAAACTTTATAATTTAATAAATGCATACATAATCAATATTTATAGAAGTACTGCCTCTAACAATTTATTTTATACACGCTGTATATATTTTAGTGGAAGAAATCCTTTAAACATGAAAATTACATTGCATAAAAATTATCAGAATAGCATATGAAAAAATTTGAATATCAGAAAAGTGAAATCTGCTATCGCAAATTTCAAGTTTTCATGTGAGAATTTTATTTTTTTAAGTCACATGGTATTATTCGACAGAAGAAAAAAAACCCATCATATATTCACATGACTCATATTTCGTAATCACCAACATTTAGAAAAGCGATGGTTTTCGACAATCTCAAAATCAATCAAATTCTATTTTTTTTTTGTTGCTGAAAAACCAGTTTAACCCTTTCTAAGGGCGTGGGAAGTATTTTCCCACCAAATGCATCAATCTTTGTATGAAATTATGTAGGTTGGCATAAGTTCTGACAATTTTTTTTAGAAAGACAGAAACTTAGATGCTTCGGTTCTTTATCTCACACAAAATGATGTGTCTTGATTTGTTGCTTAATTATTAATTAACCAAATTGATTAATTAATCAAATTAAATTTATCTAATAAGCTAAATGCTTCCCTTTTCTTATTCTAATTCCAAGCCTAAAAATATTTTAACATAGTATGACTAGAAAAAAATGGCCCTTTAAAGGATTAAACTGGTTTGGAATGTTCATGTGACTATTGTATTGCCCAATCGTCAAGTTTTAGAAAAGCGATGGTTTCCCCTCCCCCACTCAAAATCGCTCGATCTCCAAAACTTTTTATGCCAGCTAGAAAAATTTAAAATTTAACACACACACACACACACACACACACACACACACACACACACACACACACACACACACACACACACACACACACACACACACACACACACACACACATATATATAACGTTCGACACCTCCCTCACTTTTTTTGCGTTCATTCTCATTTTCTTCTTTGTACTTCTTCGGGCAATAATTTCTTATGATACTTTCCTTTATTTTCTGCTCGTGCATTTTGAGGCTTCAAAAATTCCCAAACCAAAACAACATCATGTTCTCACATGATAAAAAAGATGTAAGCGGATAGAAAAAATTTTTCAGATGCGTTTACATCTGCATAGTAAAATTTTGAATCTATTTTTCAAGAATCATTCTTTATGATGAATTTTGACGAGTAAACTAAAAATAAAAAAAGTAAATAAAACCGATTTGTCATAATAGTATAATGCTGCAATTTTGGTTGCGTGTTAAAATAATATTACGTTTCAACTTCATTTATCTGTTGTACTTTTGACTATTTATTTTGTTTCTTTAGACTTCATTTATTTCGAATTATAATTTGTGAAAACCATGTACGCATTTGCGTTATTTTTTTAAATTCTGGAAATATTAGCTTCTTCTATTTGATTTCATAATATAATTAAAATTTTTAAAAAATGGACATGCAAAAAATATGCATTGATAATAATTTACGTCAATAAATGTAGCCTAAAAAGATAACCGCCTTATTTAATATATACATACCAAAGATTCAAGTTCTGGCATATCAGCAAAGAGTTACTTAATGACAACTCCTTCATCAAAAAATTTACAAAAGGAAAACTTTTAATCTAAAAAAAAAGTTAAGACATAATAAAATAAAGGCATTCAGAAATGAACTTTGATTTTTCCGATATTTAACAATTTAATCCACATCGGAAAGCAACATAAGAAATCAACTTCGAATGACTGCTGCCATCCTTAACATAGAAAAAAAAACTCACACAATTTATTGGAAACTTCAGGAACTTCATAAATGTAATGGCATCGATCTGTTTCTCGTAATGGTCTGTTCCAATTACGTCTCCATCTTGGAGAAAGTTGTCAAAAATTGAAGATGACTTCATTACTGGGTTTCTTTTTCTGAGGTTCGCTCCAACCAAGTCACGCGATGGAACCGAAGAAACTATGACAAAGAACTTGTTTCCCCTGGAATTATTGCGGCGGAAAACCTTCCACAATTACAACCGATGATGAAACTCTGAAAAAATATTTCTTCTGTTGATCCAAGAGTTTGGATTAATCTAACTTATTGGATAGGTCTCTGGAAGAATAACAAAACCAGGGTTATATATGTAATTTCCCTAGAGCATTTCTTTCTTAGCTATCTTGTGTATGATATAAAAACACTTCAACTCCTGCTAATACAAAGATTATCGTTTGTATTTCGTATTAAGCTGGAATGTGTACCCGCCTTCACTGATCTATTATTTAACACAAACCTGTGACTTTATTTGGGATCCGGTCCTCTATAAAAGTTTTATCATATTTGTTTCCGGCAGTATTTCTCATTTGTTCATACTGTTGTATTGCTCTTTATTTGCATTAACCCTTAACTGGAGAGCTGAAAATTTAGGACTTAACAGGGGAGATGCGGTCCACGAGACCTCATTTTCTGTACACTCAAATTAAATTCTCCAATGAATGTATTAGTATGAAAATCAGACAATATATTCTGCAGATATTTTTTTAATATATAAATATGTTTTAGATATTATTTCCAAAATATGTTATCATTTAAAAATGTAATTGCTTGTGAACATACATTTTCTTCTCAAATTACATGTTACAACAGATAATATTCTTAAAAAAACATATTACTTCTTAGTTTTTAAATAGTATTTATTTTTCTACTATGCAAAGGTATATAGAAAACAATATAATGGAAAACTAACCAATTGTGTGAAAAATTGACAATGACTTTTTTTAAAACGTTATTACGCAGAAACTTGTAAACATTCGTAGCATGGTTTTCGAGAGCATTTTAAACATACAGGTTAAGTACTAGTATAAAAATCAGACTGAAAATTCTGTAGATATTTCTCTTGGCATATTAATATATTTTAGAAATTTTTCAAAGTAATGATCACTAGAAAAATTCCTTATTTTTGACCATACATATCAGAATCAGACGAATGTGAACTTTCATTGAAAAAATTTTCATCACTAAAATCACTTTCTGCTTCATATAAAAGTCTCTGGAGCTATATTCATAAAGGGATAAGAAGATTGGATAATATTTCGAGGATTAAGTTTGAGAGTCACTTGGTAAGCCTTGTATAATACTGGAACTCTAAAAGAGAGGGTGTCGAGCCAAGAAATAGCTGAAATATTTTTTAAAAAGTATCCGCTGAAACCGATTTAAAAAGTGCATGTGTAGTGAAGGTCATGAAACAAGAATCTACAGTTTTTATCCATTCGATTGAGCTAAAAATAGAATAGGGTGATCGTAAGTCCATCCTTAGCGGTCTGAGATACCGCACATCCCCAATGAAGAGTTCATTGAGTAACTCATAAACATCAATTGCGCTGATTTTATAGGAAACATTTATTCTTTTGCCCTAAAAATGCATTTACTGATTTTAATTTTTGCTGGAATTTCTTAGTCTTTATATTAATATATAAACTTATACTTTTCATTACATCTTAAAGTTCAAGTTATTATTAGATTAGTTTAACTGGATAAACGTTTCGTGTTAAAGCAACATGAAAGATATTTGGTATATCAAATTTTAATGTCTTCAGATGACAGGAACTTCAAACGACGGACAGTGAGATGGGCATCAGACTGTAGCAATTCATCTCAATACCTGTAGCTAAACGTTATTTTTAAATTGATATCGGTATTTCAAACGAGTAGTTATGATCTGGCATGCAATTATAAATGTTCGTGTAAAATATAAGTGACAATATTATTTAAAGTAACAGAAACAGAAAATGTAATTCGAATGATATATGAAGACATGCATCATTTTTCAAATGTTTTTAATTATATTTAATTTGATGATATAAATGAAAGACTTCTTTTCATTGTCAATCTGTAACATACGCCATATGAGAAAAAAATACATCTAAAGCGCAAAAGGCCGAAAAAAAGCGAGTATTTAAAGATAACATTAAAAAAATTGCTTAAAAATCTAATTTCAGTTTTGTAAAAATTAAGGTATGGATTTAGTTTTATAAATATTAGATTTTAGAAAGACAGAAGAGTTTCTGTTAATTCAATCCGTTTTTAATCATATTTTTATCAATGGGTTATTTTGTTTTACAATGGAATGTGTTTATTATTCAAATTTTAATGTCCTTGTTGTAAAAGAATCCAGGACTGTGGAGGTCTATTGACTGGGTTCATGCCTGTATAATTAAGGTTCGAGAATTGATTCCATAAGCACTTATCGTATATAAAGGTATGATTCACATTATACCTGAATTTGGGGTCTAAAGTTTACTTATGGTTTATAATGGAATTTGGATAAGACAGGATCATGCATCGTTCTCATTATCTGACTACAGTTTAAAATTACAAGGTACATGCCTAAGAAACTGGTGTGTTTCTTAGGAACTTCTTATTAAATACCTAGACCTAGATAAGATTATAAGAATACAGAACAAAGATAGCTGTGCCATTTATCTGTTTGTCAAAACGAGTTTGAAGCACCTACATTTGAAGAAAATATTTGATTTATCAAACATTTATAGAAGCATGGTAGTTGCCTAAATCATATCTAAGAGAAACTTGCCCATATTTGCGTTTTATTAGAGGAAAATTTCTAAAACCCATCGGAGCTACACTAAACGTTCAATTTTACAACGTTTATCTATCTGTCTGCATGATTTTGTGTAAAGCTAGTTAAAAATGCATACAGAGAAGATAACAACATTCCCAAGCAATATATATTCATCAGCCATCGATTGTCTTAGCCCTGTGGAATACTAGTGAGTTTATTAGACTTCGTTAAAAGCGACTGCCTAATGTACCTCCCATAGGAAATAGGTTAAAATAAATAAACATACATAAAATATGATAAAAAAAAGCGAAAAGGAACATAAACAGAATTGAAAAAGATTTTTATGAAATTTTGTAATGCTATAGAGAAGTAAAACAAACTAAATATTTTCTTCATCAAATTATTTGAGCAGAAAGTTTCTTTTCTCTATGGGGAAAGAAAAAGAAGAAAATAAAATCATCAAGACTGTTTATCCAGGCTCCTCCTTCAAGCGAATGTGCCTTGAGATAAGATAAGGCTACTTCATGTATCAAACTGCGGAGTTTGCTTTTCTCATACGCAGAAAACACTTTTTATCTCAAATCTCTTAAAACCTGTTGGGATTTCGGTGGGATTTAGACACAATTTATTGAAAGAAAAGGAAACATTTCTAATAGCTTTGAAGGTCCCAAGTGTTAAAAGGTTTCTGATCCCCCAAACGTGTTTCATTATTATATATAAAGCGATCAATATTTGAACCCATAAGGTCTAAATTTTATTGACTTGAAGGACATAATACAAAAGGGAATGTCATCTTTTATAATACAGGTGTTAATATTTTGTATTCTGCAAGAATTAAAATCGCCCAGAGTTAATAAATAAATTTATGGCATCGCTCTCTTCTTCGTTTAATTACATTAACTTCCCATTTTAAAGCAACACTACGGCTATTTTGGGACGGACTTCGTAATTCTGCAGCACCGGTTAGATGACGAGGACGACACCTGAGCTGGCACCTTTCTCTCCATAATTCCGCACCACACTAACGGGAGGACGTTTGGCCCCGGCGGATTTAACATTCATCAGATCCACTTACACGACAGTTCTTCAGTGGAATTGGGGCTCGAACCTGAAGTCCTACGGTTCTGAAGCCGAGATCTCGCCACCAGGCCACTGCTGTTCTCTTTTTTGGTATGAAAAAATAAAGGAAATAGGGGATGCAAAATGTGTTCTAAATAGAAAGAAAAAACGATCCTTGTAAATCCACATTTGCATGGGAATAGTACTAAGGCAGATAAACAGGTTTTAGTATAACTCTTAATTTTTACTCTGATAATGAATGTAACGCAGATAAATAAAAGATTATATTTTCGGCTTTCTGGATTAAAGCTGCAACGTTTCCCTTTTTCTCTCACATGATAATTGGCTTTCCGGCCAGATATAACGTCACCCATTACCCATACATAGTTAAGAGCATACGGACCACCCGATGTGGATCCTTTTCACTACTAGAGTCATTTTGTCTGATCATTTGTTATATCCAGGTGAGGGGATATAGGTGTGTGTCTCGTCGTTTCAAATAAATCCATCATGTCTTCAGGGAGAAAACCGTCAAGACATCCGAATGGTAAACTTTTTCTCTTATGAAGAGACTCATCAAATAATCTATAATTTGTCAATCACCAGCAATCGTTGTCATTATGTGTCGAACCTAGGTGCACTCCAGTGGGTGTTAGCCGTAAATTAATTAACATGTTTTCGAGAGGGGTCAGCTACAAAGATGGATCCTTAACAGACGCTCCCACCATCGAGTGGAGACCATTGAGGAAGCATTGCTGAGCAGCTATTGGGTGATAGGGACTTCAAGTTCACCAATGAGAAAATTGGAGGCGGATATCTGACGGAAATAAAATGCTGTATTTTCCTTTGTTTTTACTCACAGAAGAGAGCAGAAAGAGAGGCTTCGAATTGGAATTCGGAGAGACGTCGGTGTCCGGAGAAGTTTTTCCTCATTTTGAGAAACTCCGTTTGATTCGGGCTTCTGTGTTAAGGTCCACCCGAAATAGATCGTTGGGTTTCTGGAGCGGCCCCTGGAGTAGCCGTTTAAAACCAACAACCTGTTGACGTTTTTTTTTTTTTTTTTTTTTTTTGCAATTTATTCATTTATTCTCCAATTTGATCGAGGAACTATTTCGTGGTCGAACTGTTATTTGGTATTTGTAAATACTATTTACCTAGATGAGAACAAGTTTTTTTTGTACATATATAAGGCTGTAAATAACGGATTTGTTTTGTTACGATTCTCTCTTATTTGATCGGTCTTGATCAAAATATTAGAAAATTAATGCGATGAAACATGGATGTTTTCTTTAAGAAAAGAGGGAAAATTCATCCTAAAACTAAAAACAGAAGCCTAAGTATGTTGTTGGTAGCTACTGCTTTCCCCTGCATTCTTGAATAATGTTTACTTGATTAACTATACTACCATTTACAGAGTGATTATAATTAAAGTTTAAGTTTCAAAACGCTATAAAAAAGAACCACTGATGAGATTGACGTCAAATTTGAACGGTATGTTATTGAAGAAGGCGGAAAGTGAATGGCGTAAGAAAAAGTTTATTTTCAAATTTTAGCAACAGATGGTGCTGTAAGCGACAGAAGATGGAAAATTAAAATACCTGTCATGCGCAAGACACATTTCAGTGTTATAAAACCGCCAGGTACACGGCTGTTCCTCATTTCGCGTCTCAGACGTTCGCCATGGGTGTCCCACTGCAGGACCGCTCTCTGCTGATAAAGCTATATTACATGAACGATGATTGTGCAAGAGTAGCTCAGCAAAATTTCAGGACACTGAAGGGTATAAAAGAAGGCATTGGTCCAATGATTGTCGTGGGCCTGAATAAAATGATGCAAAAATTCAAAACAACAGGTTCGTTTGGTGTGCAGTCTGGTAGAGGGAGAAAACGAGTGCATTCGACGGTAGTTGAATAAGTGGCCACAGCATTACAGGAGGGGTCGGCCGGTGGCGTGCAACCGTGCAGTGCACGAGGAATTTCCCGAACATTGGAAAGCACGAGCACGGCGCTAAAAAGTGTATGAAACATCCTGCAATGCTATCAGTACAAAATTGGCCATGTGCAGGAGTTGCTTCCGTCTGACCTGCCATCAAGGGAGACGTATGCGTTAGAATTTCTTGCTCGCTTAGCAGTGAATACTGAAAGGCCGTGGAAAATTTTGTGGACAGATGAAACCCATTTCCATCTGACAGGGTACGTCAATACCCAGAATTGTTGAATATGGCAACAGAAAATCCACTGGCAACGCACCCCGTACCACTTCATCCTGAAAAGGTCACGGTGTGGTGCGGCTTTACAGCATCATTCATCCTACAGCCATATTTTTTCGAGCAGACGGGTGCATCCGGTCATGTTACCGCTACCTTCACTGGTCATCGCTATGCTTATCTTTTGCGCAACCACGTTATTCGAGCTCTGCAGCAGCGTGGATGTGTGGATGGAATCATTTTAATGCAAGACAGTGCACATCCCGTGAAGCAGCTGCTGAGGCGCCATTTCGGAAATGCTCGAATTATCAGCCGTCATTTCCCTACAGCCTGGCCGTCCCGATCACCTGATCTTACTCCATGGGACTTCTGGCTGTGGGTTTATCAGAAAGATGCTGTGTTCCGAGCTCTAACTGCAAATTTAGCGGTATTAAAGGCATGCATTTCACAACACATTCTGAACATCACCCCGGAGACACTGCGAACCGTTGTTGGAACATGCTGTTTGTCGCTTTCAACTTGTTGCACACAATGGTAGGCACCATATTGAGCATGTTTTGCGCAGGTATCGCGATACTTCCGAACTTCTTTGAAGAATGGTTCTTACGTGTTATGTCGCCGCTAAACTCTTGAAATCGATGTGTCCCTTTCCATGTGATATGCAAATGAAACTATTCAACAATTCTAATTTGTCAATGCGTTTTAATGTGTAATTTACACCTTAGTCATTATTTCACGAATCATTTCTCATTTCTCGTCGTGATTCTGCCGCTTGAACGTCATTCTCATCAGTGGTTCTTTTTTAAAGTGTTTTGAAACTCAAACTTTAATTATAATCACCCTGTATTTTAAAAAATCACTTATCAAGATTGGAGAGACATGTTTTATTTCACAAAAGCAATATTGTATCTGTAAAATGTTTGTACTAATCTGTATACAGCTATCGTGTAACATTTTCTCCGAAATTCTTTTAATTTAAGTGTTAAAATTTGTTCTGACATGTCACTGAGTTCTTGAAATAAATTAGTAATTTGAAAATCCTAAACACTATAAATATGCTGCTCTATGGTATCACTACCTTGTCTTTAAGTACTTTATGTTACGTATAATAAACAATGCAGGATATTTTTTTCATAGTTTTACAATTAAAATTTAAAATATTGTTGTTGTTTATACTTATTATGTTATTATATACTTGATTCATTTTTTCTTTTTCAAATTTTATATTTCAAATTTTCCTTATTGAACTACATATGAAATATACATACTTTATGTAAAGAGGTTCAATATATGTCATTTAACTTTAAAAATATATATGACATATTAAATATCCATTTACAAAAAGGAAATAATTAGATTTATTTCAAGGAAAAAAAAAGGTAAGAGATATAAATCTTTAATATAATAAATAATTATAACATTAAGAAGGATTTCAGAGGAAAATATGCATCTCATTTGATTTTTTATAATAATATTTATTAATATATATATAATTATGAACTTGTTTAGATTTTCAGATATAATTCTAACCGTTACAGCAACTTACGAAATCATTTTTCATTTCCTTAATTACAGCAAACGACTCTAGAGGGGTGTTAAATAACTCCAACGAAACACGGAATTCCTTTTTTTAATGATCTTATTTAGGCTGGAAAAAAGAAGTAATCATTTCTAATTATCAAGGAATAGAGTTAGAAGAAAGATAATTGATAAATATCTCACGGAATGCATGATCATTATTATTTTTCTTAACTATAACTACAGCCGAGGGGAAAAAATCAAAAAAGAAGAGAGAAAAAAGTTTGCTGCGTGGTTATTTTAAGAACCGAAGCTAATGTTTTGAAGTTAATGACTTCGCGAAACGAGGAATTTGTGCGGTACCAACTGTAAATGAAGTCAATGTGTTGAAACTCACCCAAAATATTACGAGTAAGTTTCAATGATATTACATTAAGTTTAAATTATCTGGGAACTTATTAAACTAAAAATTGTAATAGTAATTATCAGAAAACATTGACCGGAAATCTAAACTTTAATCAACCCTTAAATTGGAAATTTATTTATCCAAAATTTTGTTATTTTTCAGAAAACTTTTAATGATTTATAGGCTTTTTTTTTTTCGAAATAAAAAAAGAGAAAATATTCTTAACACATTGCGTATGGGTTACGAGATTTCCCGTTTTTAGCAGGCCGAACGTTGTGGCCGTGCCACAAGATATCTCGTTTTCATGTTTTTTTGGCTAAATTGATACATAACAAAACAGAAGCAAATATCTAGCACGTTAAGGACCACAAAGGAATCTGTAAGATATATGCCTAGGACAGCGCGTTTTTTGTGCAAACTTGTACATTCTTAAATTACCATAACTTTATTATTTATAAAGTAATAACAGAGGGGACACGCAACACGAAGAAACTCGTAAGCCGTCCTCAATGTCTTAAAAAAAGGTACTATTGCAAATTGCTCCGAACACTATTGCACGAGGGAACAGGCTTTGCCAAATATTAAACTCTAAAACATTATTCAAGTGTGTGAAATAAATAATAGTTAAAATGTAAAAAATATATATAGTAATTATATAAGTATAAAATATATATAGTAATTATATAAGTATAAAATATATAGTAATATTTAAGAATAATTTATGTAAATTTAATACCAAATGCAAATTAAAAATGTGCACGTATGCATCCTATTGCCAACCAAGCATGCTTCTACAGCGTTCAAAAATGTGGGGGCCTTGGGAGCACATAGCGCGCGCAGGTAATGCAATGTAATAATATCACATTTTTTTTTTTTCAATATCAAAAAGATATTCGGATCACACATTTTGGAATTCCTCTTTTCTCTTCTTCTTTCGAACTTAAGTAGCACGTGTTAAAAAAAAATCCGATTTTATTACATTTTTGTTGTATTAGTAAGCCTGTTAATCTGATAAAGATCTTCAGACATTCTCCGGCTTCCATTGCTGTTTAGGGACTGGGAATCCATCTTTTAATCACAATTCAAAGTCACGAAGCCTTTTCCAATATATTTTTCATCTGCTTCGATTGAAAGAATTTATTTAAGGATCTCAAATAAATCGTAATGATAATAAATTAATTTGGTGATGAAAAAAAAATCTATTTTCATAATTATAAAACTCTAATAACTCCGTTGTATTTGCGTTTTACTTAATTTTAATCAATCAATAATTGACACGTTTTAATTTTTTAGCATTTTCTTCAAAGGTAATAATCACACAAAGAAATTGACAATTTGAGGAAAACATAAAGCTATTCAATTTCCTTAAAAATACTGTTAAATTTTCCTAATTTAATGATACTAATAACTTATATGGCGTTCGAATATTTAAAATTATTAAATAACTATTACAGCAAAATGAATAACATATACTAGATTTATGTAATACAATTATATTAATACGAATATAAAATTTTTGCAAGCATGTAAATTACCTTTGAAATAACAAAATTCATTAAGTTTGTTATTTAGATCGTGGGTTTACTTGCTTTCAATACGTGCTTTTATTTTGTTGCTTTTAATTGGTTTTATTATAAAAAAAAATATACATCTCTGGGAGACACATCTACAAGTATTTATAGGGTGTTCAGTAATTATTGTCGGGGTTTCCGTACCTCCTAACTTTCGAATAAAAAATATTACGCAAAAACCGATTACGTATTCGTAAATTACAACTCAAAGAATTTTATTAATGATATTAAAGTGTAAAGCTTGCACAATTTGCACTTTGTAGGCATTCAGCTGAAGGCGATTATGTATTCGTAAATTCGCTGAACAAATTTTGACTTTTGATAATCGTGCGGGTTCTCCGAGCCCCATATTCTACAATTATGTTTATTCACTTTTTCTGACACATGAAAAGTGGATTCGTCACTGAAGAACCATTTCCGAAGGTAATTTCCATCATCCTCAATTCGAGTCAAAATTTGTTCAGCGAATTTACGAATACATAATCGCCTTCAGCTGAATGCCTACAAAGTGCAATTTGTGCAAGCTTTACACTTTAATATCATTATCATTAATAAAATTCTTTGAGTTGTAATTTACGAAGACGTAATCGGTTTTTGCGTAATATTTCTTATTCGAAAGTTATGAGGTACGGAAACCCTGACAATAATTAATGAACACCCTATATATGAAAAATCCCTATACAAAGAAGCAGGTTCATGCTTCCTCAAGGGATATATTAAAATGTTTGAGGTAGAGTTACCTCCCCACCTAAAACTGAACATACCTTCTACAAAAGGAGTCCGCTTCTAACTGATAACAAATCTTGGGACTAGGACTTCAGTTCTAGGGTTTAGCTAATACCTCAGCTGACAAAGCGGGACGGTTTGTTTCTGATCTAAACATTTTAAACCTATTCTTCAATTTCTCCTTCCTTGGAAGCATATCAGATATATGGATAGTACGTAACTGAAAAAGTAAACCTGTTATCACTTCCTCGGAGGATCACATTTCTGGTGACGAACGGACCATCTTCGGAAGCATTTGATGCATCTGTTTTTGACGGTAATTTCTCAGCTAATCACAGCATCCGCGTCATTGTCATAATTACTAAATTATTCAAAATCCGATTTCCTGAATAGGGCGGAGAATAAATTTTATGGTCTTAATGTGGTCTTTCAAGCATTATATCAAGTTAAAATCGTCGGAGAAATCTTCAGGAGATTTCACAATGATTACTCATCTGAATCATTTGTTTATTAAGAATATAGACATATTTTCGCGTCTCTATAACAATGCGGAGTACTGTGTTTTGCAAGAAATATAATTTTTTAAAAATCATAACTCGATTGAAACAAAAAAAAAGGCATTCAAAAATTTCTGTCGCTAATTCTAGTAAAAATCACGAGAATAATATTCTGAAAAGAGACAGTTCCAATGTATTAAACACATTTAAAAACTATCTTATAATGTTGACAATGATGATGTTATATTTCAGTGTCAGCGAAGATTATCAGATTCATAATGGCTGTAATTATGAAGATTCAATAATAAATGTTTTACTAAAAACATTATTTTAATGTAAAAAATAGGAATTTTACAATACTGCAGCTTCTATTAATCATATTCATGAACTTTCAAATAGCTGAAAAGATTAAAAACTTTTATTTTTTAATCCAAGATATGAATTGATAATTATTTATGCAATATTTAATTTAATGTACAAAACAATTTGTTTCTATCTGCGCAGAACAGAAAAGCAAAGCAGAGATGGTAATAAACACCTCACAGAAAATTTAATAAAATGTACTATTTAGTATTTTGATAAATTAAAAATGAAATATGTGATATTTTTGCGTCTGACGTCATTCTGCGAATATATATTTGCAGAAAAATGATGTGTGTACTACTTTTAAATTCAGTGGTTGTATATATAGCAATATCAATTTAGTTGTCAAGCAAGTTTTTTAAAACTGCATTTGTTGCATAACTTTCTACATCATTTTTCATTGTAATTCAAATCTTTCTAATTGTTTTATCAGATGTATAACTGAGAAATTTTCTTTCATCTTCAGAAGCTAAAGAAGAAATATTTTATTCATCATCTGACTTTACATAATGAATGCATAAGTTATTTTCAAAATATTTGAAAATATGAGTCAATTTGGAAATGGATTGTCCAGACAGTTACCTTTCTAATAGTATTATGACATAACAAGATTTGATGTTATTAGTATATCTATGTGCATAATAAATAGAATAGGTTCAAGATTAAGCTTTTTAATATATTGCGGCTTTAATATTATCACAATTTGGTGCTTAAAATTACATCGTTGAATAAATTACAAATTGAAATTAAAAACAACAGTATTTATGACGAGCAAGCTGGTCGATATCAGCAGGAATAACACGAGTTTTGAAACGACATTGAGATAATTTAAAGAGCTCCAAATGAAACACAGGAATCGTTAGGTTCCTCAGACAAGATGGGATTATTATATCAAGAACTCTTGCTCATATTACAAAAATAAATAGCAGATGAATTCTCATAACGCAGCAACTGAGTAGCGAATACAGGAGATAAGTAAAAGCAGATGATAATGAATTATTCAGAGAAGACAGAGTTAGGTTCCCTGATATGTAAAGAATGCGAGGCATTGTTGGCAGGGAGTGTTGCAGAGCTGCTTTGGAATGTAGCATCTAATACCACTTGTCAGAGTTTATTGATGAAGAATTAAGAGTTACGATTCGATGCCGTCGGGGAAAACGGAGATTCCGGAGATGGGAGCAATTCCGGAAATTAGAGATACGAATGAATTTCTTTTCGATTTAGGTGTGCAGGAGAATCTCGGCAGAGAGAAAAGTCTCAACTTCTTATAAAAACCAACTAAAAGCAGAAATTTTAAAGCGGTATTTATTTTTTCAGAGTAAAATTATGCATTTTATATCAATTTGCTTAAAAAGAAAAGGCATATATGTACAGGTAAACATATACGTTTATGTAATCTTCAGAAAGTTCAACTATGACATTTTAATGAATCTCCCTGTTTTGAAATTCCCTGAGTACGAAAAAATACATTTTTGAACAAATTATAAAAATTTTTAATTAGAAGAATGAAATTTGGTAAGTCGCTTTTACTCCAAATTAGTAGATATCTACCAAATTAGTAGAGGAATCATTATTTTGCTTATTACCGAAAGGCAAAAGTCAGATGTGGACAAATCGTTACACGAGCTCTACAGACTGCTTCACTGAACATTTTCACATCTGCGCTTCATTCAACGTTTCACTAATTATTGGAGCTGCAAAATGTTATTAGAAATGTTCAGGAGAGGACTCGCCATGTTTCCGAAATTTCCATTCATTTAGAGGAAACAAGATGTGAAAGAATTCAATAAATGAGAGAAACAGAAAAATTCAATGGAGTGTGCAAACACAATTAACCTTCGCCATATGGGGAATCGCTATGACTTTATTATGGAAATTAATGACCCTATTTTCAAAAACTGTTTTCTCACAGAAATGCTTCTTTGTTCATTATTTTAAAGATTCCTAAACTACCTTTTTTAATGATAACAGCTACATTTCTGTATAATTTTTATTTTAATTAAAAAAAATATTTTTACTAAATACGCAAGTTCAACAATGTTTTTAAAGTTCTTATAAAATTCAAATTATAATGTTAAAATTATACTGTTATGTATTATAATGTTAAAATTAAGATGAAAAAATGCTTTACTTGTACATTGACTCCGAAGTAGGATTTTCACATACACTTTTAATTCGTAGTCACTCACCTACAATAACTAATAGCAGATGAATTTAATGAAATTCATGTTTTACAGTCTTATCAAAGAACAAAGTGCAATTTAGAAAAACGCATTCCCTACTATTCTTTCTTAATTACTGCATTGTGTTTCGAAATTGTTGCGTTATTGATTTACCACTGATCATTTTTGTAAAAAAAAAATCAAGAATATTTTATATAATATTTTTATATTGCCTTATAGAACTGATGACTTAAGTGATTCATTAGGCCTTTCAAGTTACCTCATCTGCTTTTTAAAAATCTTATAATATCTGCTTTTGGCAATCATCTAGTTAGCAGAGATGATTTCAAAAGGGTTTCTTTGAAAGGGTTCTTGATCCCATACTTTGATGTTCCTGATTCAGTGTAAAATGATGATTACCTGGGCAAAACTATTGCGTCACCATAGATGGCTAGTGAAGGCGAATATCTTAAGACAATCGATTTCACAGTAGACTGTTTCATTCTGTTACAAAAATAGCAAAATGTTGAAGTAAATGTTTGAATTCCCAGCAAAAAGATAAAAATGTAACAACCAAAGATCTTTTTTCAGCTTACATTATGACAAAATCGAAACCTGAATCAATTTTCACAAGTCTTAAGAAGATCCCGCGTGATAAAAGAGAGCAGACAAGGAACCTCTGGTATAAGTAAATGCAGATGACGATAATTCATTCAACGAAGACGTAAATAGATTTCACGATGCATAAGAAACACCAAGCATTAAAGAAGGAGAATGTAGAACACGTGATTTGGAATGTAGAATCTAATACCGTTTGCAGAGTTTATTAGTGAAGAATTATGAATTGCACCCGGAGGTTCCTGAAATTAAAAAGAACAACCATTCCAAAACTGATAGTTATAGATTGTTCATTTTTTTTTTTTTTTTTATTGGTTCAATGATTTAAGTTATATAAAACATTCGAACCTTTTTGAAATTGAGGCGAAGGTAAATTGATATATTTTAAATAATTTTTCTAAATTGATGACGGAAAACATTTATTTTCTAATGCTGGTTAATATGAAAATAAAAAATTTTCTGCATTTACATACTTTTAATTTATAAATATCAGTTTTATGAATTATATTTGTCCCGAAATAAGCGAAAATAATTTTCGAAAAGGAAACAATTAAAATTAAATTTTGCAAATAAATCGGTATAAAACACGCTTTTAATATGCACTTTAAAAATAAGGAGTTTTTGTTTTAATTAATTTACATCTTTAGATATGTAATTCAGAAATCACTATGAGTAATAGAATATTAAAACATTTTTTCCACAAACTCACAGCTAGAAGATGCATTTAGGGTGGAATCAAATATAATTAAATTTATCATGACATGCCGATTATAAAAAAAAAAAAAAAAATAGTGTATTACCATTGAGAACACACAATTGTTCAAAATTATTATATTCAAACTTATAAAAAACAGCAAAATTAAATGTGAAATATCACTTTTACCAACATATGCAAATAAAGTTAAATTATTTTAGTTATATATATCCGGTTTAAAGCAATACTAGGACCATTTTCGACAACGACCTCGTCATTTGGAACCTCGGTTAAATGACAGGATGACACCTGAGCTGGCAACCACTTCTCCAACTTCCGCCAACGGGAGGAAGTTTGGTAGATTTAATGTGCACCAAATCCTCATCGAGAGAATCGAATCTCGAAACAAATTCGAAACTTTACCCAAATTTGAAACTTTACCACCAGGTTACCGCGACCTTTACAAATAAGGTCAAATATAAGTGAATAAAACTCGTTTCAAGCACGTACGCATTTGAACACACTTGTGTGTATGTTTGTGTGTGTGCGTCCTATATATATATATTAATTTTAAAATGTGTGTTATGAATGTGTGTATTTTAAAATGTGCCCTATTTCTTTTTAAATACATGAAATTAGAAGATTCATGATAATCATGTGATCCAAGTTTCAGGTGATTACAATGCCTCTATTTTCCATATTTTGCTTAGGAGATAATAAAACGGCAAATAACTTCGAAAAAAAAACTTCTTTAAGGCATGTTAATACCAGTTTTAATGCCAGTCATTTTTATATTAACACATTTTTGGAGCTCAAAGAGCTTTTCGACAAAAGTTTGTTAAGTGATATATGGATTTTTGAAATGATAATTTCTTATCTTTTCTATAAAATTTATACAATTAAAGAAGAATATTTAATTCATGAGGTTATATGATTCTGTAATTCTCTATATTATACTAATCACAAATAACAAATTATTAAAAATTGAATTAAAGCACATGTTTAACAGCTAAGCTTTTAAGTAAAAACCGCATACAGTTTTACAAAACAATATTGTATATTATTAAGCATTTTTACTATTTTATCAAATAATTAGAAATAAATTTTATTTATACACTCGATACGAAGCTTTATAATATTGTCAACAAACTCCAAGCAGTATTTATCCAAATGGAAAGGTGAAATGAATAATTCCGAAAGACGTGTTAAAATAATTACCTCACAATCTGACGAAGTATTTGAATACATTGTCAAAATGGATTCAGACATGAATTTTCATAATAGAGAAATCGCGATGAAATGGAATGTGCTATTAGTAAAAGCAAATGATTATAAATTGTTTAACAAATACAAATATATCTTTCATAATATATAGGATAAGCGAGGCATTGTTAGCAGAGGGTGTTCCAGTGTTGTTTCGGAATGTTTCTTCTAATACCACTTGTCAGAGTTTATTGATGAAGAATTAAGAGTTTCTGTTAGAGGAGAAGGAATTTCCAAGGGGAGAACAATTCCAGAAATTACTGATAAGAAAGGCTTTCTTTTCGGGATTTGTGTTCCTGGAGAATTCAGGGAGAAAAGAGAGTCATGGAATTCCTACTAATTGATCAGGAAAGGAAACGTAAAAGGCTTTAATTGCTATCATTTTTTTATAAAATATATGTATGTAAAAATAATCTGAATCGCTTATTTATTTTATTATAAAAACTGAAAATATGTTTGCTACAGGAAAGACACAAGATTCTATTTAAGATTATGAGGTTTATTTTATTTGACACTTCAACGTATTTATCCATGTCTTGATATCATTTTCAACTTCAGATCATAGATAAATGCTCTTCATTTGATACTGTGTTTCCCGCACATTCTCAATATCTTAGCAATATTATTTTCTATGCTTTTTTTTTAGTTTAATCAGAGTCCCCTTTTTTAAAGCAGCACTGCTTATTTTGGGACTCACCTTGTAATTTTGTGTCGCGGTCAGATGACGAAGATGATACCTGAAATGACACTCCCTCTCCAAACATCCACACCACATTAGCGGGAGGACGTTTAGCCCCGACGGATTTAACGTGCATCAAACCCGCTTACCCAGCGGTTCTTCGATGGAATCGGGGGTCGAACCCGAAACTCTCTGGTTCCGAAACCGAGACTTACCACCAGACCACCTTCGTCCATTATTCTCTCAGGAGGGTTTCCAATATAATAATTAAAAGAAATTACTTTAACAACAACTCCAAATTAATTGTAGGGAAAATGATTCTTCCCCTACCTTTCTTTCTGAATTTCATAACAATGTCATTTCCTGTAAATAATATTGGAAGTATTATCCAAAGAAAATGACTTTAACATCATCTTAAGTTTGATTGCTAGATATTCAATAACTCAAGAATTCGGTATTCTACTGCACAATTATTTTTAGATTTCTTAGTAATATTGTTTCCTATCAATAACTTCGGATTTACAAACTAAAGAAAATGTTTTTAAAAAAAGCTTAAGCCAGATTTTTCTATATTCAACTATTTGAGAATTTAATATTATGAATATATATTGAGAATTTAATATTAGAAACGGAGATAACAATCTCATTAAAATGTCTGAGATATTTCTTGCAAGTATATTATTATGTTATTGTTTTATTCTGGGCACAAAAGCTTTAAGAAGCCACCGAGCTGCTGGCTTAAATAAACGAAACTAAATATGTTTTAACGTTATATAATCTCAGAGAGATTCATTTGTATATCGCACTTTCTATAGGCCTTGTGATTGTTATGCGAATGTGCTTATTCCTTCATGGTTTTAACTTTCTATTGTGATGAATGCACAATTGCAATTTATACTTTGTCAGTGCTCATTTTTGACATCCAATTAAATTCCACCAAAAATGAGCCATGAATTTAAACTTTTCAAATCGTAATTAGATTCTATCGCTTTTGATAAACATACAGAGACTAAAAAGTTTAAATACAATTTTATAGACAACTGTTTTCTTTTGACATTATATACGCTCAGTCATTCCTTAGCACATCTCTCCTTCTACAAACCTTGTGAGTGGTACTTGAATGTGTCTATTCCTTCACGGTTTTAACTTCTTATTGTGATAAATGCATGACTGCAACTTATACTCAGTCAGTGCTAATTTCACATCCAATTAAATTCGATCAAAAATGAGGCGTGAATTTAAAATTTTCCAATTATAATTGGATTTTATAGCTTTGATAAACATACAGAGACTAAAACATTTCTATACACTTTTATAGACAACCGTTTGAATATTTTTCAACTGTATATAAAATCTATCAATTTAGCTATAGAATGCAGTTTTCAAAAATTCAATTCTTTTCATTGTATAAAATTATCATACCAAGAAACAGAATAATCACAAATTTTACACAACAATAACAATAAATACAAGAAGATACAATAGATTATGTGATGATATAAAAGTCTTTATTACGAGTATTTATAATTAACGAGTGCATATTTAATTTTAAAACCTTTTCGAGAGAGATTAAATTATTCATATTATTTAACTTTTTCGAATAAAATGGAAACAAAGATTCTATTATATTTTATTATATTCTTCTATTATATTCATATAATATTCGTAATATTCACATAATCTATTTCGAAACTACGCACTTTCCTTTTTATCGTCATGGCATCATAATCTATTTAATATTTAATCAACCAATGAATTTTTCCTCTTAAAATATGTAATTAATTTTCTATCTTGTACTTTACAAGTAAGTATTTTAAAAAAATAAAATAAAATTATAAAATACTTAATAATTGTCCATTTTAATCGAAAATCTTATTCTTAAATCTTCATTTGTCTACAAATATAGGATGAGAAAATGATTATTTAAGTACTAACATATTACCTACATATTAATAATTGAATAAGCAATTGAAATTACATTTCGAGATATGTCAGAACTAAAAAAAATAGATTCAAATAACCCGATTTATTTATTTGGCTTGCAGCTTAGATAATTCTATTACAAATGGATAGCTGCAACGGAATTAAGTTGGTTAAAAACGATAAATGACTATATCTTAAACATTACAGAAATTCTTAATGCAAAAGTTTTCATCATCTATGTAAAATAGCCTTTAAAAGTGCAATTGAACAAAAAGAATCAATTGAGGATTACGCCATATAATTAAGCGAGAATCAAAGAATTTAATAGAAACGCTGTAATTAATTGGACATAATTTATTTATTTAAATTAACATGTACGAAACATTTATTTTGCTGTCTCTATTAATAACAGATCTCATTCTCCGCGCATTTATCTTTTGTAATTCCTTTAAAATTCATGTTTGAGTAATCTGTGGATTTGAAAGAGAGTTGTTTTTCACAAAATTTAAATATGTAGTATTTTAATTCACATTGATGAGTAGGAAATGCTTCTTTAAATAAAATATTCCTGGTGATAGTTTTGAAATAAAACTCGTGGGAAAAGAAAGATGTATATTTTGAAATAGTTAGATTTAACATATACATAAAAGTCAACATATACTTATCTTTCATTAATGTCAAGCTTCTTATTTTATTTAAAGAAAGTTGTAATTTCTCTATTTTAGAAAAAAAAAACGCATTATTTATGCCTGCATGTGCTATACAAAAGTATTATTGAATATACTCATGAAGTTAGGGTTTGAATTTTGAAATACAATTTTTTATTATCTGCTCATCGAAAGAGATAAATGAAAAATACTGTAATTGTCAAAACTTTTACTTCAGAAATGTTAAGGTTCTCCACTTTTTAAACATTTAAGCCTTAAATATTAAATCTTCGAAATATCCCTTAATTGGAGAGGTGAAAATTTAAGATTTAATGGGAAGGAGCGGTCTACTAAACCGCATTCTCTTTAGTCCGAAATTAAATTTTCTAATGAAAGTATTAGTAACAATCAGCCAATACATTTTGCAGATACTTTTCTTGATATACAAATATTTTTTAGAAATTTTCCAAAATGTATTATCATTGAAAAAAGTAATTGCGTTAGAATATACATTTTCTTCTCAAATTACATGTTACAACAAATGATATTCTTGAAAAAAACATATTACTTATTATTTTTTAAATCATATTTATCTTTCCCGTATACAAAGGTATATAAAAAAACAGTATAATGGAAAATTCAATAAATATATGAAAAAAAAAAAATGACAATAACTTTTTTTTATCGGCAACATTTCTACACATAAACTTGTAAACATTCGTAGCATAGGTCTCGAGAGCATTTTAAACATAGACGTTAAGTACTAGTATAAAAATCAGACTGCAAATTCTGTAGATATTTCTCTTGGCATATTAATATATTTTAGAAATTTTTCAAAGTACATTATCAGTAGAAAAATTCATTATTTTTGATCATACATATCAGAATCAGTCGAATGAGAATTTTCATCGAAAAAAATCTTCTGTACAATTATCCTCAACACTAAAATCATTTTCTGCTTCATTTGAAAGTCTCTGGAGCTCTACTTCATAAGGGGATCAGTAAATTGGCTGATATTTCGAAGACCAAGTTTTAGAGCTATCTGTTAAGCCTTGTACAATGCTGGAACACTAAAAGGGAGTGCGGTCTTAGAGACGTCGCACAAAGAAATAGCTGAAATATTTAAAAAAGGCATCCGCTGAAACCGGTTGTAAAAGTGAATGCGTAGTGAAGGCCCCGAAACAGGAAACTACTAAGTCAATCCATTCAATTGAGCGAAAAATAAAATGGGAGTGAGCGAAAGTTCATCATTAGCGGTCTGATAAACCGCACTTCCCCAGTTAAGGGTTAATACTTGTTAGACTCAAGATTGAAATACTCACCAGCTGGTTATACAGAACGTTTCAAAATACATTCTATTATTATATTTCATTTCCCCACTCCAAGTATTCTGATCGCAAAGGTATAAATTTTAAATAAGAAGTTACACACACTTTCTGTTAATAGTATTGTTATTTTATTTATTTATTTATTTATTTTTGAGAATACGAGCTTCAGGGAAAAAAACCAATTATCCCATAACTAAAAAATTAAATTAATCGTAAAAGAAATTAGGAAAGAGTAAATGGTAATGGAAACACACCAAAAAATATTTGCACTATTCAAAATAAGGTAATCATCACATAAAAGAATACATCCCTTAATACTACACATTAAACTTTAAATACATTTAAATATTTAAAGTAAATATCTGAATAGAGAAAATTTATAGAAAAATTAAAAAAACCCATTAAAATGTAACCAGTGTCATAAAATGTAATTAAAATAATCTAAAATGGTATTCCGTCCTTCCAATATCGGGCCGATACAACAAATGAATACAGTTGAATATTTCAAAATAATCAGTCGTGATATGAATAATTTTGTAGATCATTATCATACAATGAGTGTCCCTACATCATTTTAAATCATGAATGTTGCCACTTTTACGCAACAAAGTAGATTATAATAATACAATGAGTAGGTTATAAAATATGTAACGTTTACTTATAGTTTGCATTAATATATCTGCGATTCACAAATAGGTGGTTGGTATTAGATATCATAGTTGAGTTAATGATAACATTAAATATTTAAGGATTCACAATTCTCATTGTTCCATTTTCACTGTTGAAATAAACTCCATTACAAATTCATATCCACAGTCATTAAAAATGAGTCTTAGTTACAGATTCATTTTAAAGGATTTTTTTAACAAAATGAAACTGGGCAATCGTAAGTGTTTTTCAGCCCATTTTTTTTTTTTTTTTTCAGTTTCACTAAACGAATAGTTCATTCATTCGACACTTATGATGGATATTTTCAATTTACAGTACATATGTTAAGAAAAGATGAATTAATTTCAGGATTCAATTGATTAGAAAAGCTTATCTTAAGTATTAAATGATGTGCGACCGAGTCCGTTTCAAAAGGCAAAATGGCGTCATGTCATTATAATTCTGAAATGAACTTAAATAATTCGTTAAAAATCTAATTTTGGAAGTAAGATGTGCGCGAAAATTATAAATGATGGAATAATGAATGTTCCTTCAGTGTATTATTTTCTATCTCTAAAAATCAGAAAGAATACATTTTAGTTTTTAAAATAACACTTGAAATACTGAAACTGTCTGAGATAAACCAAGAGCTGATATAACTGGTAATATATGAAGTGTATTCTTTAGAATGGACAATGGACTGTAATTTTTCAGGAAAAAATACTTTGCTAATCATACATTGGAGCAAATAGAATTAATTTTAAGAAGAAATTTCTTCAATAGTTTTATTTTTTGACAAAGATAACTGATGCGCTACTGAGTAACTGAATAATTTATTCTGCACGAGACACCACGGTTTAATGAATGGGGAAATTAAGAAACCACATATTACTAAAAAAGTCATTTTTCTTGATTAAAAAGTGAGGATCAATAATATCGTAAGTCTATTAACGAAGATAGGATAATTTAGAAAGTGTAGTTCCTATCTGAATGAACAAGGAACCACTTTTATTTTTAAAACAGCTAAAGCATTGGCAGGCTAAATCTTTCACTATGTCTTTTGTTATCATATGGATAACACAAGCGGTTTGTTCTATGTTAGAAACTTTTATGTTTTAGAGTACTTACGGTCATAGTATTGAAGTATATGTATGATTAATATTGTGAAGTCAAGACATCCTTGGTGATAATTCCTTTTTTATCTTGTGCTTCTGATTTGAAACAGATGTGTCTGGATATAATTCGTACAGTCGCGTTGGACAGCTTAGTAGTGGAAGGGTTAACAAATATTATCAATATCTAAATTTCTTAATTTTGCGATAGGAAGAAAAAAACATTTGTCAATCAATAAAGAATATATATATATATATATATATATATATATATATATATAATAAAAATAAAAAAAGAATACGGCCTGAAGAATTTTTCAAGGGTCACCCTCAGGCAGGGATTCAAAAAAAGGGATTTTTTCTTTGAAGGAATGCAGACTAGACAGTCTAATAATGATTCCTAGTGACCCGAAAATCCCCTAAAATTAGGCCCAAGAGATATACCATTATAACAGAAAGGAATATACGAAACAACAAATTAGAAGAATATATTCACTAATAAGTAAAAATACAATAACAAATCCCTTTTTTTTGAATCCCTTCCTGAGGGTGACCCTTGAAAAAGTCTTCAGGCCGGATTCTTTTATTATTTTTTTTTGGTTTAATTTTTTTAGTTTAACTTGATTTTATTACTTTTGTCTCAATTCATCTGTGTTTTAGAAGTAGCTGCAGTTGCGCTCTCTAAATACTATGAAGCTTTTCCTGTTCCTTTTTTGGTTTTAGCTTGAATAAGAAATAATTTTTAGTTGCGATTCCAAAACAATTTGTTTCGTTTTCGTTTCGTTTTCAAAATATTTCATACTTTAGATTGGTTACTTATATATATATATATATATTTCATTCCGATATAAATACCAGACCATATGTTTTCGAGCCTAATTTTTTTTTTCTATTACTGAATTTTTGAGATTGATCTAAATGATGTTGTGCTAAGCGATGATATCAAAAGACTAGCAAAATAACTTGAACTGTCATTTCGAAAGCAGTTCTAATATCAAATGTGATACCTTACTAAAGCAAAATCTCAATAAATAAAATATTGAAGTAAATTAAGCTTTACTATGCATAACTAATTTATACATGTAATAAATATAAAAGCATCTATACTGTGTGAAAGTATTTAAAATACACCATGTTAAAAAAAATGAAGGCTACGAGTTTTTGTATCCATTTAGCGAGCTTATATAGCGAAGATCCCAACATAACTGCAGTTGAAGCATAATAAATAAGCAAGAATCAACTGTCCTTATCTTTCATCATCCTCATATATGTTCAAAATGTAGGGGTTTTACAAAAAAAAAAAAAAAAACTTCTGTTTAAAAGTGATGTTTATCTAAATAAACTGAATCAAATAATGTATGATTTAATACATAAAGTATTCCACTTAGTGTTTCATTGAGCTCCCGGAGATACAGCAGCTTCAATTCAAGACAAGGCTCTAATAAGGAGTTGCTTCTCAATTAGAAATGAAGGCTTTACGCGAGATGATCAATGGGCGATTTTATCTCAAAAGAAAAGCCCGAGGACATCGCAATAAAACTTCCTCGCCTTATAGCGAATTTGGGAATTCTCCGCTTCCGTTGGCAATCGGGTAATTTCTCCCAGATGCCCCCTTAAAAGACTTTGGGATCGTAATGTAAGACGATGACGAAATGGTTGAGGAGTAAAATTCTTAAATGTTTTCCTGGAATGTATCTTTCACAGAAAAATGATTAAAAGAGAATTCTGTTTCAATTCAAGAGTATACATGAGATCTCCTTAAAGACGAATTTTGAATTAATGTTCATTTTCCTGCGATAAAATGTTGCCTGGAAATTGTGGGATCACTCTCCGAGAAAAGAAAAGAAAAAAAAAATCAATGAGAACATCAACGTATAATTTTTAAGGGAAAAAAAAGATCCTGCTTGCTTCTTTTTCTTTATTCTTCTTCATTTGGTATCCTACTTACACAATCGCTGTTTTACCAGATCATGTATTTTTTTTCAGAGTGCAGATTCTCTGTTGACTGATACGAGTTGCAGTGGAAATGTCTAAATGGATCATTTTTAAATTTTCAAAATGTACACGAGCAGAAAGTAAGAAAAACAAAAATCTAAAATTCTTTGAAATGAATTGAAATTAAAATTTAAAAGGCAGGAATTATTTTTATTACATACAAGTTCTAGAAAATATAACAGCAAACTTATAGCATTTCAGATATTTTTTCTTCTGTAGATTGTCCTATTTATAGATGAAATAGAGCGAAAATAGTGTCATTAAGTAAGTAAATTTAATGAAAGTAAAAATAGTCTAAATATGCATAAATGTTTAAATAAAAACCCTCTTCTCAACAGAAAATAAAAGTGAATAAAAGTAAACGTTGAATGATTGCCGAATGTAAGTAACGTCCATTCATTGCAACATATTCCATACATTGTTAAGTAAAATTTGCTGATGAAAGCAACATTTTGTCATTTTTTCTTCGTTATTGCACGAATTTAACAGTGTACACATTTCTAAATAGCAGGTTTTGTTTGAAATGGTTATTATTTTCTCTGCATGCATGGAAGTACCATTCTCGGAATAATATGAAATAAAAATAAATTCTAATTTTATATATAATTAGAATTTATTTTTATCGGTTTGTGAAGATGATAAATCCAAAATACTTCGAGCCAGAGAAATGAATTTTTTTTCATATTAAATATATATATAGTATATTGTATCAAATTTGAATTCGACGACTACAAAACGCAAAAAACTAGGTAGATAAAATTTAGTACACAGATTTAACATCTTAAATATTGATTTTATTACATTTTAAACCATATGTATCAAACAGTTAACCGTATATCTATCTCTACTTTCGCATGTATTAAACGCAATGATTCATAAACCAATACCTTAAATCAATAATTTCACATACATTCTTTTGTGATTACAACAGTAGATCTATTTAAAAATGACCTTACCCAAAATGAGAAATTTTCTGCAAATCGAAAAATTATTTGAGAGTATGTGAAAAATAGTTACTCAATTATTAAACTTATTCTCGTTTTATAAATTTAATAATTAAATATGTTAATCCACTAAAGAAAATGAGCGGAGAAAATGTCTCATAATAAATTTCTCCCACTAGTTTACTCTGAATTTTAGACCTAAAACAAAGTTTTTTATGAAGTTTACTTCGTATTTGAAGGGGATGTTTCCATTTTGCTGCTTAAATCTTGTTTATGCCTCGCAACGCCATTTCAATTTACACTTTTGTTTTTACTGTTACATTTGCATAGACAATGAAAAAGAAAGAGAATTAAATCTGCCTCCATATTTTTAAGAATATTTTTTTAGTTGATGTCATTCCAAAAATGTATATTAAAAGTGACAATCTATTTGAAAATCTTTTTCTTAAATATTTATCGATAGTTTGTTTGAAAAAGAAAAGCAAAATCGATATCAAAAAAGTACTAAAACACAAACGAAGCTCGAAATGTCTTTTTTTTTCTTCAGGAAAATAGCTTAAGCTTCTTTATGCTAACACATGAGGATAAAAATGTGGAAATGGTTTCTAATTTTACGAAGGCCAAGCAACAGGGAAGCTGGGAATAAGAATAACATCGAAAGATATTTCAGTAAATCGTTTCATTTACGCTTCTAGAATAACACTTCATTGTGCACGCATAAAAATACGTTACACATTTTTATGGGCAGAACATCAAAAAAAAAAAAAAAAATCCTACACTTGACGATATCAGGGTCTTACAACTGAAGCGAAAATTGTTAAGAAGAAAAAAAATGAAGATTACCGATGCCCTATCTTAAAAAAAAGCAGAGCAAATTCAAGTTGCAACTGTAAGAGATTACGATTACGATTTCAAACTCAAATGATTTATCGTGACGAAAAAAAGAAAATGACAAAAACCTGAAAAGTAAGAAATACCTCTTCTTTTTTTTATTTTAAATATTTTTTTCACGATTTTTCTTTGTTCTTTTTCATTCGCCCATTTTTTTCCCTTCTTGCACTTGGTGTAGGGTGTATCGATCCACATCTCAGTGATCGTAACTTTTTGAGATTTATTCTTTTATTTTATTTTTGTTCTTTTTCGTCTTTACTTTTCTTAGCATGGCACTATTTTCCTTTTTCGTCTTTAGAAAAAAAAATATAATAAAACAGCAAAAAAGAAACAAAAGGAATATTACGATTGGGATCCGCGTAAGAAATTATTCCTGTCAAGTCAGAAGGGGTGGGGAAAGGGTGTGTGTGAAATATGAGTTCCTGTCCCACCGTAACGATGACATAAACAGACTAAAAAAAGGGAGAATAAGAAGGGGGTGAGGGAGGCAGGAAGGAATTAAATAAAAAAAAAAGTCTCAACCCCTTCATCTGATGGGTCGATAGCGTGATCATGCTGAACGGTGCTTAATGGTTAATATCTTCACTACCCCATGCTAATAGACAACATTATATTTAACATCTAACCACCAAACGATATTAAAGCAAATGACTTCCCGACACGCGATTATATTGTTTTATGATTAATTATTTAATTCTTTAAAACAGAGATCGTTAGGAATAATTGTGTTGAAAGCTGTGTTTGATCGTGGGATATGGCGATTTATAATGTTTCAAATATTTTATGGGTGGGTCAGAAATTATCACCATACTTTTTTGCATGGTTTTGTTATTCCATATTTTATTAATATTTTCTTTTAAGATTTAATTGAAAGAATTTGTAATATTTTAACACGAATATCTTCGTAAGCAAAGAGTTTGCTGAAGCTTATTCTTGTAAAGCTACAGGTGATGTACCAGTAGATATTTCCCTCTAGGGCATAATGTTATAATTTGGAATTTTTCAGTCTTTGTTTTATCAGCATATCTTTCGTTGGTTTCATCTTTTGATTTCTTAATTTAAAAAAAAATGGATCCATCCATAATAGTAACTACTTTCCACTGTAGGGTATTGATAATGTATTAGTAGAACATTTTTATCTAGATTGTCTTGTATAAATAAGCTATGTCGATACAAACTTTTAAGATTTATTTCTTGCCAGTTTCTAAGGCGAGCTCTTCGTTTAATTCACTGACGATGCAATATTTTAAGGTTTTTATTAATCATAAAGTGTGTCGAAATCTTAAAGCTGGTATCGGTGCTGTAAAAGGAAAAAAAGCATTTCCTTCGCTTGCAGACTAATTCTCTTGCTAAGTCTTTAAAGCATGAAGCATTCACTCATAACCTTGAAATCTGTCTTTCGAACAGTTCTCAATGGTACATTTCATTGCTCTAACTTATTATATTTTCTCTTGATGACAATTAGGCCGTTAATAGAAATCTAATATCCCTTTTGAAAAATGAAGTTTCAGTAAAGGGGAAATAGAAACAAAAATATATTTAATTTTTGAGAGGCATTAAAAATGTATTATGTATCTAATTTTCGACAAGATGACATGCTATTGTCTCCTCACTGAAGAAATAAAGAATTTCTTCCTTCAAATATATTTTTATAAAACGATAAATGGAAATGTGTCTACAATTTGATTGTCAACAGATATCTATAATTTGATCATTAATCTAAGAAATCACATTTGTAAGGAAAGAAAATTCCTTATTACCTATTGACTAGAAAATGCACCTTTCATTAGGAAAAAGTTGTACAAATTATTGAATCTTGAGCTTATTTCTTGATATGGCACTTGTATACCATAAGCTGGGTTTGTAATTCTTGCAATTTATACAAAATATAAATAACGGATAAAATACTAACTTAATGATTTTTTTTAAATACAGTTATTAACTATCTTCAGTTAAATGACAAAGGGGTTGTCATAATATGGCATTTTCATCACGATAAATTCCGTCATGAATGCACAAAAGTTAATTTCTTCGGGCCAAATGTCTTGTTACTAGTATTCTTTGCAAGAGGAAATATAAAGACTTAGCTGCCGTCATCTTTATTACTGTTCAAAAGGTCAACGTCTACCCTAGAAGATCATTCATGATCGAATGATGTATCTTAGTGCTAGCTTCGTAAAAAGGAGAAATATGTTTACCGTTTCCATCATCAAATTACTACTCAAAATAATGATATATGTGCCGAATTAATACTTATCATAATATATGAATAGGTGAGCTGATTACTGATATCTCTGTAGTTAACCTTAGGAAGTAGGGGTATAGGAAAATATGTCAGGTATTTATCTTTTTTTTTTTAATGCTAAATATGACAAAGGGACGAATAAAGTTTACTACATACAGAGTGCCATTTGCAAATGCTAGATCCATGGTGATAAATGCCGCAAAAGATCATATTATTCTCTGTGAACTCGTAGCTGTCACAATGTCCAAGCTCACGGGGCTTCACATTCTTTATAATTAAATTAGTCACAGTAATTTTATCAAGAGACTTTTTTTAATCTGTGGAATTAATCTAAGGCAAATATATTCAATTTAATATGCCATTCCAGAATAAATGTCGGTAAAAATAATGAATAAAAGATCATTTTTTTCTTTATTCGTTGCATACGTTCCTGTTTGCATAGCCTTATATTTATCGTGTTTTAAAGGACATCTATCTAAAATAAACTGTTCATTTCCTTTTTGTTATACTTCTGTCGCAAGAATAGTTGCCATTTAACATACCAAAATATTTCTACGCAAAATATTTGGAGACATCCAAAAATATTAAACTAAACCAGATGCATCCTCCTTTGCTAAGGCAGTTTATACAGGTTCTCTCAAGTGCATACGTTTACATGAACGTATATGCATATCGTTTCCAATTTTTCATCCCCATTTTCACAACCAACTTAAAATTTTCAATTTACTACGAACTGTTTCTCAAAATAAATATACAATGAGTCCCTTACTGTCTTCCATTCCCTTAAAAGTTTCTTCTCCAATCCGATTCGCCCTATTATCTTACATTCCTTTAAATCGTTTACTCTTAAAAAAGGACAAACAAACCGACAAGAATTCCGGCAAAGCGAAATCATCATCAAAGACCGCAGTTCCATTTTCAATTTAGTGAGTGCATAAAACCGCATTACCAGAAACGGTAGCTCTTTTCCCTACATTCGCTAATTTGGAGGGCGTGTTTTCGAGAACCCGCAACTCCGACTCCAGATAATGCAAGAAAGGAGGAAAGAAATTTGTGCAGAAGAAAGCCCTCCCCGGGGAGCCATTCCCACGTGCAGCGGGGGACTCGTTAAAGAATCGGGAATCCTGGCTCTAGCAGGACAGTTTCTTCTGCTTATGGGCTCCAGCAGTGATGAATGGAGCCGGTTAAAATGCGAGGCTCTTAAAGGAGCTCGAATTAAGCTCGCTGGTGATGTTTGCTAAACGTATTAGGGGTGATTGCTGTAATAGGGTTCCTATTATGCGTTTTTCTGCTAGCTGCCACAACAACCAAATGCCAGTAGTTGCTTTAATACATCGTCCAGTGCAGCAAATGTTCACTATTAGAGGGTGGCAATTTTATTGGATTTTCGTTGAAAATTGAATTCTGATTTCTATTTTAATTTCAAATTAAAATTTGACAATACAGCATAATAACAGTGGAACATTAAAAACAAATTTTTTTGGTAATAATGAACTTTTTCAATGTGTTGCCATCGCATATTTATGAGAGCTGTCTTATACATTTTTAATTAGCTATCGATTCTAAAAATACATTTTTTTTCTTTCTTTTTTCATGTGTTAGTTCGCAATCTAATATTTCATCATATAAATTTATAATTGATAAAATTTTGTGATTAGCAACGGTGGATAATCTCAGTCACAGTTAAAGATATTAAATCAAATATTCTTCGTGACCTTCCTAAAAGCATCCCTGCCTCTTCAACTTGCCATATAAACAATCAATATGCAATTTTGAATTAAAATAAAATAGTACAGTCAGAAATGGCACAATACTTACATATACGTAAAAAATAAATAATAATAATTGAACACAAAAAATGACGATTTTAAATAATGACAAAGAATTACGTGTCGTTCCACCCGTGTCTCACCTCTTAGCGAAGTAGAATCGTCGAAAAGTGGTAGTCTCGGGGTACTGAAATCAATATGAGGGAAACATAATATTCTACACAGAAACTTATACTGAACCCATAATACATAAGCGAAGACTAATCATAATCCATTGCTGATTACAAGAATCCATTTTTTTATGAAGAAAAAAAAAGCATATACGTAGTAATCGGCGCAAATATGTTAGCATCTACTTCGAAATATCCAGGAATGAATATGATATTTATAGTTTATAATTGGTTCTTTTCAATTGACAAGATTTGCGTTATTCTGGTTTTATTGATAAAGATTTCCATGTTTTGTATATTACTTTTATTGCAATTTCTTACGCAAACTGATTTTTTTCACTTCTTTTACTTAGGTATCATAGTTTTGAATAAAATCATTTATCAGAATCATAATGTTAATTTCTTCTTAATAGAGGAATAAGAAATTTCAAAGGAGTAAACATTTCATTGTAAAAAGCATGCCACCATAAAAATAATAATTGTTATTGAAATGAATTAAGATACTAATACAAACATAGATATTTCCATATCATTAATAAATAAGAAATCCGCTCTCTTACCTTCTGATAAAAGCGTGAACTTTCTGCTTAATATCTTGTTTTCTTTCCTTATAATTTCAAAAAATAAACTCAAAGTAAAAGAGCATTTAGATTTTGAACAGAAAGAAGCTTCATCATAGTCATCTTCAGAAGTTGTAAAATGAAGTTTCTTTAATATTACAGAGTTTGAAAGTCTTTGAAGAAAACTCTTTGTTTGATACAAAAGTAAGAAGAAATGTGTATAAAATGTTTATAAATTGCAAATTTCAGAAAAAAAATGTTAAACCGACTGTGCAAATATAAAATGTAATGCAATTTTCCTCACCAACTTGGCATTCAGCCGCCTTTTGCATTTTCTCTAAACCAGGCAGCTAATTTCTTTCAACTAATCCTTGGAGATTGTTTCTAAACCGAAAATAAAGAAAATAGTTTTTCATGTCTTTTCTTGCTAAACTATTTTAAGTTTCCTCATAGCTTTATCTGCATTACTTCTTTCTTGGAAGGAGATTGTTTGAATAAAAGATTAGACAATGTATAGAATTTAAATTTTTTAGTTGTTAAAATCAGATTTAGAGATGCTTTACTTTTATACTAATATTTTATTTTCATTCGATTAGAAATTTTAAATAAATTATTTTACATCAGCATACATTCCTAGATTTCTTGAGGGAAAAACAATAAAAGTGGCTTTTAGATTCCATTTAACATTATTTAAGCAATACGAACTAAGTATTAAATTGTACAGCTATAATTTACATGAATTACAAGAAAAGTTCGAAATATACCTTGTAGTAGAACATTTTTTATTGTCAATTTTCTTATGAATCGACTAGTAAAAAATCGGCAATAATATATATATATATATATATATATATATATATATATTATTAGTTTTCTTATGAAAGCTAGACTCATATTTGAATTACAAAATTGGAAGTTTGGTTTCTGAAAATTGACTCAAAATAATTTATAGTTACTCTGCGTTAATATTTACTTTTAATGTTATCAAAGGTTTTTAACTCAATGCAATGAATGTGATTGATTTTAAAGATAAAACCAGTCATAGAATTGCCTTCTATCATTCCCGAAGTTCATTTTGAATCGATTTAGAATGTCGGAATTAATTAATCTCTTCCATTAAAATGTCGAGTCCGGCTCTCATCGAATGATTGAATTTTTAAATTTTAATCTGCAATTAACTAAAAATAATAAGTAATTTAAAATGCAAAAATGACTTATTTCCTTCTACAAATGAGCCACTTGATAATAATAAATGCAATGACAGAAATGAGACAAGTGAAAAGGGAAAAATGAATACAACATATAAAAGTGGAATATCGAACTAGCCCATAATTGTATCAATACAATTTATTATGAATAAAGAGAACAAAAGCTGCCAATAAAGATTCAACAGACGTGTGCAGTTAATATGATTTGGTAACTGACTAAAACGAGAACAAGATTAAGATCACAAAGCTTTGGGTGTGCGAAGACAGATCAGCCATATAACAACTGCTTCTACGTTCATTTCATGACAAAATGCATTTTCGAATGTCCTGTCCTTATAAGAGATTACTATTTTCTATCTTGATGAGTTTCTTTATACCACAGAATTCTTCGCATTCTTGGTCCTTGACAATGCCAAATTTCAAGCAGTCATGGCCCATAACTGTTAGATTTGGACATGGAACAAATCAAAACAACCATTATAACAGTTGTGGCCTGGAGAAAAACCTTCGGTTCTGCGATACGTGTTGCACTCTCACCCAAATCACTTGTCTTTGTAAGCTTACTGAACCTTGGAACTGTCTTGGAGATAGACCTTTGGAAAAGGGTGATATCTTCATTAATAAACCGACGCTCCATTTATCAGTCCAGTATTTATTTAACTGGTTGAATTTAGATAGTAATGAAAACACTAATGTAGCCCAGATAAATAAACTTCTGACTTGGGGCTCTACTTTTGTGCATCTTTATTCGTACTCCTTATTTAGGTGCACTATATGGGGTACTGTTCATTTCAGGTTCCTGAGACTAACACTTTTCGACGATTGCTCTTCTCTAACGGGATATCCGCAGAAAGATGAATAGTTATTACACTTACTAATTCAGCGCAAAAACTGAATTCACCCCATTGCTAAATGTAAACATCTCCTATTTTCATTCTTCCTCTCACCCCCACCACTCTTTTAACAAAATGAATGCCTTTTGATGCATGTGCAAAAGGGGTTTTGAATCCAGGAATGAACAGTTAAAGTCTAGTAGTTGTAGCCTAAGAAAGCTTGATATTAACCCCTTCGCATACAATGATGCGAAGATTTTAGTCTTCGAATTACAAAAATTTCAAATTTTAAATTGACAGTTGAATGAAAGTATAAAGTAATTTAAAATGCAAAAATCAATTAAAAGAGCTTCGGCTTCACAAAAGACATTATATTATTATGGGAATTAAAATAAAAAACAAATGTACTAAATAGGATGTTTCATCTAATTAGAACATTAAGCAAATTCGTAGGCCAAAGGATTAAAATATCCGGTTTTAGTCAAAGAAAGCTATTTTTCTGAATTCATCAATGATATTCTACTTTTTCCATGGTATTATATCGATTTTTAGTAAAATTCCGAATTTAAAATTAGCTGAGGCATTTACAAAATACATATAGACATGGATTTGATGCCCATTTAACATCAAACCATTCTAAAAAAATCATCTGTAATACATAAAACGTTGTCTTGCTTCTGCGATTTCGAATTCTTCAAAATTCCTCGTTTTATGCAAAAAATTTCAATTACAATTTATCAAAATTACAATAAAATTTTTAGATTATCATTAAATTTAAGGAATTTTCAATATGTACTATATAGTATAGATAAAATAAATATCCCTTGCGTTTTAAGCATATTGAGAAAATTATTCATTTGCGATATTGTTACGTTTTTATGATAATTAAATGATCATTAGAATATCATTTAATTTTTTGTATTTTATTTCATTTTATTATATAGAAAATAGTAACGATTTAATAATAAAAATAATCATTAAGACATTATTACAAAACTTTGTTACTGAACTTTATTACTAAAAGACTATATTATAAAAGTAATTTGAAACAATTTCATTGAAAATAATTCTTTAATAAACTTGCTTATCTTTGAAATAGAAGTTGTATGTTTATATATATACTCGAGAAGAGTATAAAAAATATTCCTCACGTTTTAAGAGTCTTGAGAAAATCATTCCTCATTGTGATATCATTATGAATATTGAATTATCATTATATATATTTAAAAAAAAATTTTTGTAGTACGTTTCATTTTATTATGTAGAAAATACTAACGAATTTCATTATAAAAGTAATACACATTCGTCTTTGGATTTAGTTAATAAATAAATTTAGTTAATATAAAAATAATTCTTCAATAAAGTTGTTTATCTTTGATTTAGAAGTTTTATGTTTATAGAGTTTAGCTTAGAGAGTTTAAAATATATTCCTTGCCTTATAGGAATATTGCAAAAATTGTATATTGGGAGATTATTATGATTATTGAATAATAATTAGATATCTTTAAATTTTTTTTGTAGTGCATTTAATTTTATTATGTTGAAAATACTAACGAATTTTATTATAAAATTAATATATATTCGTCTTTGGATTTAATTAAAAATAATTTTTTTAATAATGTTGTTTATATTTGATTTAGATGTTTTGCGTTTATATATGCTCGAGAAGAATTTTATTCATTCCAAAGCTATTCACTTTCCTCTCCAGAATATTCTAGGTGGCAATTGAATGATCATTCGATATTATGATTATTGAATGATCATTCAATAAATTAAGATTTTTTTGTAGTACATTTCATTTTATTATGTAGAAAATAATAACGAATTTTATTATAAAAGTAATATATATTCGCGTTTGGATATAGTTAAAAATAATTCTTTAATAAAATTGTTTATCTTTGATTTAGAAGTTTTAGGTTCCTATATGCTCGAGAAGAATTTTATTCATTCCAAAGATATTCACTTTCCTCACCAGAATATTCTCGGTGGCAATTGAATGATCATTCGATATTATGATTATTGAATGATCATTCAATAAATTAAGATTTTTTTGTAGTACATTTCATTTTATTATGTAGAAAATAATAACGAATTTTATTATGAAAGTAATATACATTCGGCTTTGGATTTACTTAAAATTAATTCTTTAATAAAATTGTTTATTTTTGATTTAGAAGTTTTAGGTTCATATATGCGCGAGAAGAATTTTATTCATTCCAAAGATATTCACTTTCCCCTCCAGAATATTCTCGGTGGCCATTCCATTCACTTTTAGAGGCGGTTGCGGAACAAACAGAAAAACAGCTTCGTGCAAAACTCTGTTTATCTGCGCGGGAACTCATTTAATATTAATACAAAAGTTGTTTGCTCTAAAGCAAATGTTGATTCATGCATTTTGAAACGAGTTTGGATTCTTCCGCGGTGGAAAATGATATTCTTGCTCAATATCAGGAAGAATTATTCAGTTTGCAAAAGTCTGGGAGAAATTTTCTGCCGGCTGAGAAGTTTAAAGAATATTTTTTTTAAGAACTGTTCTCGGCAAAGCAACGAATTCTTAAGTTATTATATTTTAATATAATGTATTATTAAAATATAATAACTTTGATCTTACAAAATTTTAAAAGCATTTCACCAATAATAAAGTTTTATTTTAATTCTTCATCATTAATTAAGAATGTAGCTGATTATGCATCCAACATGTCATATTTATATTCACATCAAAACGTATAAAAATAAATTTAAGAAGAAATAAAATTGATTTTTCATAAAAATTTGAATAGCCCCCTTATAAAAATTATCAAAAAAAATGTTATCAGGAACCTTAGAAATTGAAAATTACCTTTTTATCATAATTTTCTGAGATTAAAAAAAAAGAATGTATGTAAAGTATACTCAGATAAAAGTGAGGCTTTGATTCTAGTTGTGTTATTTCACGTGAGAAAGCTTAAAAAAAATATCCGATAGGTTCTGTGCTTCATATAAACAATATCATACAAATAAAGTATTGGCAGTTTGATCATGTGTAAGCTTATCTTAATTTAATAAGTTTTTTAAGATTAATACTTTTTATTTTTTTCTTTAATTTAATTCATGTTGTAGCGAAGGATTTAAATTACAGGATCTTTTAATCTTACTTATCAAGTGCAAAAACCTTGATTATAAATGCTTTTATAAAGGATTTAAATCTTGAAATCACGTAATTAGTACCTAGGAATCATCTTGAAGCTTTTATTACATTTGCAACCATTTCGAAAGTTGAGATAAGAGATAGCACGCTAGTTCCACTATTGAGAGCGAACTCTGCTTAGTTCTTAATGACATAGCTGTTACCTTATCTCAGCTTCTGCTGGGTTGATCTCAAACATACGACTCTTCTAGAGATTATCAATTGTCCATTTTCCTGAACTTGTTTTTACTAAATTGAGTGTTGAGATACCTTGCATCTAATATAATGCTAGCCCATCACTCCAAACTCTGTGTATTACAGTTATTGCAATAATATCAATACGAAACACGCAATTTGTGCAGATATCAAATCCAAAAGAAAACTCAAAAGACCATTGTGCAAATATACTTGTTCATTCTTATTTGTTTCAAAAATAATAATGAAATTTACCAATTTAATATTCTTCGTTTCAAATAGAATATTTCTACATAACTGAGATGCAACCAGCATATATCAACCATTCTCATATGTAAAAGATATTATCAATAAAATGATAAGTACTTCATAAATTTATTTTTGAGAAATATGTTTAATAGATGGATTTTAACAACGGGTTTGTAAACGGGTCTGTAACAGTCAATATCCATGATCGGAATATTTTGAATTTTTTCAAATTTATTTTGAAGAAAAGTACAGTAAATGTAATGAAAGAATACCCAAATGATGAAGATTATTGTGGTTTACCAGCAGCAAAGAAAAAAAAATCAAGAATTTGAATACATAATAAAATTATGTTTCTCTGATCATATTAAACTCACTTTGGCCAGTTAAAACGAAAAATAGATTTGTTTTAATTTTTATGGGGTATTGCGGGAAGCTGAATTGTTAACTCTGACGTCAGAATGGGAAATAAATGACGTCATAGCACTTATTCTCTATTATCATATGCAGCTCAATAAGATTCTAAGATCTTTTCTTTTATTTTAACTATATCCTCGGGGAAAATATCCCTCCAATGCTAGCGATTTCATGCATATTAAATTACGATGAAGGTTTAAAGATATGATTTCTTTATGAAAGAAAATGCAATTTTTTGTGGTGCATATTTTTATGATTATATTCTATGGTAAGGACCAAAATAGATTCTGGTAAAGGAAATATGACAGAATTTACAATTATTTAGTCATTTCAATTATTATAAATATTAAATCTACTTTTTCATCATACTAAAAAGAAAAACTAGACTTTCTCATATAGCAGCAACACTATGTGCTTTCTGTACTTCATATTATAGTGCAGAATTTTATACTAAAGCACAGTGAACAGTGCATAACACAATATAGTAATAAAAAGTTCATAATATAGGACACAGAAAAATCTGATAATAATAATTAAAATCTGAAAATTCTTTCTATCTGATGGATCTAAAATTTCATGTCAATTCAAATCTTCTTGCCACAATCTCTTACAAATTTGTGTGTGTGTGTGTGTGTGTGTGTGTGTGTGTGTGTGTGTGTGTGTGTGTGTGTGTGTGTGTGTGTGTGTGTGTGTGTGTGTGTGTGTGTGTGTGGCCATCTAGCCTTCATGTTTTAATCAGATGGACTAATAGTGAATGAGTATAGCATATTTTCTCCAAAATGTGATAAAAATTTCAACATTTGTTGAAACATAAGCTGTAATATATATGTAGTTCATGCCTGTAGCTAATTCCATTTTTGACAGATTGTTTTACCCACAGCCAATAGAAATGATTTCAAAAATACGTTTTTTGCTTTTAGCGTGTTCTAAAATGTAATAATTTATCAAAATTTGGACTAAAAGTTTTAAACGACTAATATAGTTTATCTTTGTATACATTGTATACATTTTTTTAAAAAAAATACATAATAAGACTTTGTTTTCCGCTTCATTTTCGTTTTTAAATAAAATGGAAACTTTAAATTTATAGATACAAACAATATTTAAATTGGCCGAAGAGAAATACGATTATTTTATATTTTGTCAATATATTTTAATCAGTTAATTAAATTAATTCATTAATTAGTTCTTATTACAAATATATAATTAGATTTTGTTGGTACGAATTGCTTTTAATCATGTTATGTGAGATCAGAAGGAGATTGTTTAATATTCGAAAATGAAGCTTAATTATTCCTTCGATAAAAACATCAAAGTTGCTGTACGGATCGAATTTTAAGACTCTAATGTATTACATATCACAAAAAATGAAGAAAATACAATCAGATATTTAAAAATATACTTAAATATTATTAATATGTATTTGGATATATAAATAACCATATGACTTATTAATGATGTGTCAAATGAATGTGACTGAATTATTTCACAATATAAATTTAATAATCAATTTACAAACAAAATACAAATAGAACACAATAAATAAGGTTAATGACTTTGTTCACAATTTGTTAAAATTTCGCCCGCAATATACGTATTAGAAATACTAATGTACTAAATCAGTTATTTTGTAATTCTTTAAAAATTCTTAAAAAAGTAAAAAATAATGCTTAGTAGCTAAGTTGCAGATTGTTTGAGATATTGTTACATTTAAAAGTTTGGTGACGATTATTGCTTAAATGGCGTTAATCCTAAGATAAAAAAGAATGCTCTCATAATATTTACGAGAAATTATATTGTAAAAGAAATGGAATATTAATTCTTTAAGATTCTAATTAATAAATGTTAAAGGAAATAATAGTGGAACTTTTAGAGCATGTTAAATAAAACGGAGTGAATAAATCTGAATGCATACAAAATCGTACTTTCCAGTTCTATTCTTTAAGCAAATACTGCGAAATATCTAAATTAGTTTTTCTAACATCATGAAACGCAAGTTAGACAGCGGTGACAGATTTAATGGCGCTGATGGTAAATAGATGAGCACTGCATGCATATGTTCTTTTGTTTATTATTATTTTGCTAATGGAACATTATTAAATTTATATAACACGATGTGTAGAGGAAGAGAGGAGTAACGGAGTGAATGAATTCAACGGTTCTTAACCTCCGGATTTGCTCTTGCTAAAAGTAAACGACATTCAAAATTCAGTAACCTAATAAGCTTAGAAAGTGCGAAATAAATTCCGTAGCATGCTCAAACTTTTACAAGGAGCTCAGTAATTTAATTTTGTTAAGGAATATAAAAAATAAAGAAAAGGAAAATATGAAATTTTAATGCACATATGCATATATTTTTATTTCTAAATGCTAAAAACAGTAACATGACTACATAATGCAAATTCGTCATCAATACTATAAGCTAAAAAATTCAGTAGATTCGGATTCATTAAAAAATTATGAAGAAACAAATGAGGAAAAAGTGGCCTTTTTATAATGTTATTAACATAAGTAGTGAAGCTTCGTTTCACTGAATTATAAGTTTTTTTATTCCATTCACAGTACTGTTTATTTACAGAATACGATAGATGGCGCTAGTTTTGATCTGATGAGAAAATTTCAAAGATAAATTATTTTATTTCATATTCAATAAAATTCCACAAAATATTCTCAATATATATATATATATATATATATATATATATATATATATATATATATATATATATATATATATATATATATATAATACAAAAAATAAATACACGAACTTTTTAGTTCAAATAGTTATTTATCAAAAATTACTACTGGCTTCATATAAGCCCATTATGCATAGATTCCATTTTAAATGAGCATTACAATGAATTTTTCAGCACATCTATAAAACATTTAAATAAATAACTCACCATGCCCTAATGAATCTAATTTTAAGGTTCAAAGCATTCAAGTACTCACCTGAAAAAAAAATATTACATTAATAAATTAAAATTCACATTACTTAAAACATAATTATTGAAAATATAAATATCGTGGATCAAACTTTATATTTATAATATTAAGTATCGCTTCAACTATATAAATATGAAGTTTGATCCACGATACTTCAACTATTTCGTATAACTTTTCTCATAATCAAAAGCTATTTTTCCTAACAATCAATACTGAAACGAAGATTAGCAATCTCTACTTCTATTCATTTGACCCTCTCTTCTCTTGCAGGCAAAGACTTCTCACTTGTTAAATTCTTCCAAAAGATTTAAAGAAATTTATTTGCCTAATATCCTGGACCTAATATATAAACCTTGGGGTATTCAGAAAAAATATCTATTCATTTTTCATATAGGAGAATTTGATTTAATAATAAATAATAAATTTAAATAATGTTTTAGGTTCTGTAAAAGAATTAAACGGACCATTATGTTGAAAAAAACATTTTCGAATATTTAAAAATATTAATTACGGTAAAATGAATAATATTTAAAATTTGAAGAAAAGGATTTTGAGAAAAATTGCGTAAATAGGAAGCCCTGCACTCTTATTGTCATTTTCGAATTTAAAACAGGACAATCCAATACATAAAGATTTTTTAAAATATAGCTTAAAATGACCCATTCACTTTTAAAAATCTATTAAATGGAACTTAATCTAATTACTAATGAAATATTAATTTCCATAACTGTTTATTTCCATATCGTTTTTAAAATAGCTGAAAAGCAGATAAACGGGCTCATGACCTATTTTTATTGTTTTAGTAAGTTGAGGTGAGGTGAAATTGCATCTGTATGTTATTTGTAAGTTGCATCTGTAATGTCTTGTTATTAGCCAAATAAGTAACCAAACAGACATAGAGACAGAGGGAAGGACATACGTTTTTTTCTGCAATTTGCGTGATATAAAATTTATTACTAACAGAATTTAATGATCCATGTAGTAAAGTCAGGTAAATATGATGCAAACCCATCCAGACTAATGTCTACCATTGCATGGAACTTTGGATGAAAAGTTAAACAATGTATCCTTCTTATTCATTTATTTTTATTGTTATTAAACAATACATAATATTGTTATTTCAAAATAAAGTTGAATAAAAAGCTTGAAAATAAGTGGATTGCTATGACAGATCATGATTCAAGAATCAGTACTTAGATGATTACATAGCAGGGGATGGTGAGATATCAGTTTCTGTATAACTAAAAGATGTAACAAGATCTTCATTAAAATGATACTTCATTAAAAGACTAGTAACATTTATTAATTATTGACATTAAATTCAAAAGACCAAATTTTTAATATATATATATATATATATATATATATATATATTACTATAATTCAATCAAACATTTTCATGTGAAGTTGAGAAGCGGAATTTCCGCCTCTTATCAACCGACAGTCTGCATAAGAAATTAGTTTAAAAGTAAGTTTTAGATTCAGAATTGTGAAAATTTGAGGAGATATAAATGGAAGAAGCTCTGTTTGAGCTCTGTGATTATTAAAAGTTAAAATCAATTCCAATGTTGAACTTTATGTGTCAAAACTCAAATTATCTTTATATCTGTGCACAGGGAAGCACGATCATTAGAAATCGCGAGAAGCTAGATAAATAAAATAGAGCTTTATTTTAATATATTAATACGTCCGCTGCCATGATTCTTGCCTGTGATTCGGACAATTTTCTTATAAAAAGCTTACTTATTTGCTCTATTTTAATTGTAGGACTAATTTTAATTGTAGAAGAAAATACATAATTAGATAGTATGTGTGAATCACAGAAGCAGCGTGAATCGCCTGTGATTCACCTTAATAGATATAAACTAACTGAGTAGTAACTAACTTAATAACATAAACTAACTGAGAAAAAAATTAATTTAATAACATAAACTAACTTAGGAGTAACCAACTTAGTATTATAAACTTAATATGGAGTAATTATGCAAGGAGATAAAAGCTAAACATAGGCTTGTTCTACTTACATTAAATTCTACATTGACTGAGAGCTTTTACTGCCACGCGAATGTCAATGACACAGTAAACAACGTGTTAAAAGATCTGTTAAATTTTCGATCCCATCGGTCCGCAGGCAGCAATGATTACAAATGCTTAATAGAAGTGCTTAACCATACAACGAAGCTAAACACAAATAAAGCTGTATTGAATAAATAGGGAAGAACGTTCGTCTGAGAAGAATCCAGTAGGGGGGGGGGCGATGACTTGGTGGTAATGTCTTGTCTTTGGAACCGGAGTATTTTCTATTCCACCGAAGATCCATCGTGTAAGCGGGTCTGGTGTACGCTAAATTCGCGGATGCCAAACGTCCTCCCGCTGGTGTGTGTGTGTGGGGGGGGTAGATTGAAGAGGGCAGTGCCAGATCAGGTGCCGTCCTCATCCTCTGACCGCGGTTCAAAATTACGAGATCCCTCCCAAAATAGCCCTAGTATTGTTAACGGGACATTAATATAACTAAACCAAACTAAAAGAATCCAATTAGTTCATAATATTTCTTTTTTTAATTGATGCAAAGGATTTGAGGGAAATTCAAAACTTAATGATTAAATGAGAGAAGTGACATTTTGACAAAACTTAGAAGACTAAGAACGAGCCACTGACATTATATGACTTTGTATGAATCTGTGTGATAGTGGTAATAGAATTCTCTTTTTTTAGATAAGGAGTTTTATTGCACATAGTGCTGATTATCGGTGATAAAAATTGAATTTAGTTATCAAATAGAGTTGTCGTTGATTGCAGTATAGAAAAGCAGAATTTCCGAATGACCTTGCTACCAGCCGATGGCGTGCGCGAGAAATGATTTTAAAGTTCCTAATTGATAATTGTGCGAATCTGGGGGCGAAATAAATGAGAGGTCCCGCTTTTATCTGCAGCGTGTAAGAATCGCCGTTAAACTTTTGTCCTTCGGGTGTTTTAATTAATGAAAATAATGAGCTAAAATTCTAAATGGGTTGAAAGATTAAGGCGCAGAATTTTGTTACACTCGCATGGCATCATCATTACTGCCTTGGCACGGCAATTGTTTCAAAAGACACTTTTGTTCCGTAACGCCTTTGTTCGAAATTTAATTTTGATGTTCATTTTTCATGAACTTTTGCGCTTAACTTAGAATCAAGTAATGAGGAACGGTGGCTATTTAGAAATAGTTTAGAAAAGGGGGTTTCTACGAGTTATAAATTAACTGAAAGTTTCCAAGGATGGAGGCCTGGGGATTATCTGCGGCAAGGAATGAGTCAGGTGAATTGTTTGAAATATTACCTTTCCGGGGAATCTATTTGTTTCAATTATTTCCAGGTAATTAGGCGATTGCTATTAAACATACTTTCAATTTGCTTTGCTAACCGATTTCTGTTGTTGCATCATTGGTGTGTGTGTGCGGCAATTAGCAATTTTTATTCCCCGACTATTGCAGAACTGGCAAAGGAGGGTATAAACCACCATCTGGAGAATCATTAAGAAACTCATCTCGTGTTAGTTTCAGAGAAAGTATATTGAAGATGTTATAGTATGATTCTGAATTCTTCCTCTTGCTATACATTGAAACTAAGTGTTTTGAAATTTTGTTATGTTTATTGTATTGCCGATCAAAAGTACGTCAAATATTGTCAGAAATATTTATGGTAGTTTAAATGAGATTATTAAACTTCATAACATATACAGAATGGCGGAATTTTAAATACTTACTTTCATAAAGTTCAGGAAGTTTTACATTAAGAAATTGATCACTGGGATATTTTGTACTTTCTACTCTTCTTTTCCTCAGTTTTTTCGTGTGTAAGTAAAGTGTATAGCTTTTATTTAAAGATATTTTATAAATTTGTAGAATAGTAAATGCTTAATTAAATTAAAGCTTTTTAAAAAAATTGATTAATTAAATATTTTTAAAATATTAATTCAATTAAAAATGAGTCAGAAATGTAAAGCCTTTCTTAAAAATTTCTAAACGCGCAAAACCTATTTCTTCACCAGTTTAAAATTCATAAAAATAGCTCATTTGCGAAATCAGTTTAATATACGTCAAAATTTTAACTGTAGTTTTAATAATTTTTAAGTGGTTTTGAAATGAAATACTTTTTAGTGTATTAAAGCACTACATTTACACATACGACCACTGCGACAATAAAAAAAAAGTTTATTCTTTTCGTTGTTAAATAACATTTTAATATGGAATCTAATATTTATTTTTACAATCATATTAGACTTTAACTAACATAATGAATTATAAAAATTAATTTAAAATGATTCAAAACTCGTTTGGTTGTGTGTTTTAGTAGGGAAAAAGTCATGTTTCAAAATTGAAATATTAATTAATATGATTCGAACATTTTATCAGGATAAACATTATTACAGTTTTGATAATGCACGGGGACATACATTATGAAGTTCATTGAATCGAACGATTATTGACCGATCATCCAAATCTCTTTACTTCAATCCATTTAAAAGAAATTACCTCCTTCTGAAAAGATATACAAATTTACAAGATAAGAATATGCTGATAAAAACTAGTATTATTTCTTTTTTTTAACAAAACTTAACATTGTTTCCTTTCAGATTATTAATATAAAGTTGTATCAAACTATGACAACACACAGCTACAACTAGAGGTTTTGTAACATTAAAGATGGATTTAATCTCATTACTGCCAACCTCGTATTCAAAAATGAATAATTTTCCCATCCATTTTGCAAACTGTTCCTCCCAATCATCACGCAAAAAAAGCAAATTTAAGAAAATTACCAGAAAATACTATTAAGATACTCCAACACCAGACAAAAATTAGAAGAAAAAAAAAATCTTACTTAGTAATGGATTCTAAGAATGCTTCTTCGCTACGTTGGCAACAAAGAACTAATAAAAAAAAAAGACTTCAACTATTTCCACTTTTTCTGCTGTTGCCACCGAATCCGAACAGAATCCCGATGTCGCGAGTAACCATTAACGGTGTAATTAGTGCCACAGCTAAAACCGTAATGATAAAAAAGGACTGTGAAATAGAACAGCGAAACAAAAAGTAGTATATTCAGCTATTAAGGAATTGAAGTGAATTGCTGCTTTGTAAAAACCTGATAAAAAGATTCAACTGGTTTTGGTTTTACTGCTTTTCGATTAGATGATCGTCAATTGCTTTTATCACTTTTATTTTTTTTCCAGCAATGGTAAAATGTGCGAAAGGGACGCTAGAAATAAGAACTCGGCTATTGTGCCGCTAATAGTGCCAGTAACTACTTATCGCCGATATCGAGTTAAGGAACTGCTCTTGTAAAAAATGCCATTTCTCTAATGAAAGCCCTGCTTGTCGTTGGCCAAATTGGATTAGGCTTAAGTTGGGAAATGTCATGAAAGACAGCAC